>NC_056731.1:284416222-284536222 GCF_019279795.1 Protopterus annectens
ACACAGTACATTCCAAACTGTGCCCTTCCATGTTTAGAATCTGTGTGCATGCAAGACAGCCCTTCGCTTCTACTAAGTGTGTGAGCATGCCCAGTACGCCGTTGTATAGATGGACACACAGTACATTCCAAATGGACGTGTGATACTAAGTGTGTGAACATGCCCAGTAACACCTTGTGTCGGTGATGTGCCTCTGTGTATGGGCATGGCCACTGACATCCTGTATAGCGATGGTGGTCATCCAGGCAACAGATGTCCATACCCCACGTCAGGATGGATTCCTAAATTGAACACACTGGTTGACTGTCTTGAAGGGTGTACTGTCTGTGGCATGTCTCATATCTATGTAGTGTTGTAATAGTGCTCCGTAGATAGGCAGTTGTCCCGCTCACACCACTGCCGTGTGTTTGTCTATATCTACCTTGGGACAGTAATATGCTTTTAGACTGCTCACTCTCTATACATTCCCTATCTGCGTCCTTGCCATTGTGGATGATGTCATTCACCTAGAAATATGCCTCTGGGAGTGCTGTGTTCCAGTAATCTCGGTAGCACATTCTGTAACTGCGTAATGCTGTAGTGTGATAAGGTAGTTAGGTGTATGTTCGACTCCCAGCCCTGCCAAGTGTGTGTGTGTGTGTGTGTGTGTGTGTGTGTGTGTGTGTGTGTGTGTGTGTTTTTCCAGCTGCCTGGGGACAAAGTAATGCTTTTAGACGGCTCACTCCCCATACATTCCCTATCAGCGTCTTTGCGGATTATGTCATCCAAGTATGCCTCTGGGAGTGCTGTGTTCCAGTAATCTCGATAGCGCATTCTGTAACTGCATAATGCTGTAGTGTGATAAGGTAGTTGGGTGTATGTTCGACTCCCAGCCCTGTCAAGTGTGTGTGTGTGTTTCCAGCTGCCTGGGGACAGAGTGATGCTTTTAGACGGCTCACTCCCCATACATTCCCTATCGGCGTCTTTGCCTTTGTGGATGAGGTCATCCACCTAGAATTATGCCTCTGGGAGTGCTGTGTTCCAGTAATCTCGGTAGCGCATTCTGTAACTGCGTAATGCTGTAGTGTGATAAGGTAGTTAGGTGTATGTTCGACTCCCAGCCCTGCCAAGTGTGTGTGTGTGCGTGTGTTTCCAGCTGCTTGTGGACAGAGTGATGCTTTTAGACAGCTCACTCCGCATACATTCCCTATTGGCGTCTTTGCCTTTGCGGATGATGTCATCCACCTAGATGTATGCCTGTGGGAGTGCAGTGATGCTGGAACTCAGTAGCGCATTCTGTTACTGCATAATGCTGTAGTGTGGTAGAATAGACAGGTAGGTGCTCGATTCCAAGGCATGGCAGGTGTGTGTGTTTGGCAGTTATACCGTATGTGTTGGTATCTGTGGGTGGCTGGCTGCGGGATGTGTTCAGTGTGTTTTGTTGCTGACCTATATAGTGTCCACAGCCCGCATATTCTGCCAAGACACTGGGTTGTCAACACATACATTCGCCAATAGGTCTGGTGAGTAACTGTCAGCAGCCCTACTCTTACCCTTGATACGGTCTGACCCGTGTGACGCAACAAAACACACGTGCCTTGATAGTAACAACACTACATGATGCAGGTGGCACATGTAGTTTCCTTTTCATTCCTGTCTAATGCATTGCTGTCATGTGGTCCGCTGTTGTGTTATAAATGCCATATCTACATATGTGTGTACATGTATATGTGTATATATATATATATATATATATATATATATATATATATATATATATATGTATATATTCTTGTATATATGTATACAAATAATATATATGATATATGTAGATATAGAGGTGGACATAGATGTGAACATATATGTCTGGGGACATCAGCACTGTTGAATGTTTGTGTCGGATGATCTGTACGTGATAACCTGGCATCTATGTATATCTGCCATGGCATGGTGGTAATGCACATCGTCTGTAGTGTGCAGGGTCATGGGTTGTAGTCGTGTAGACACCGATTATTTTGTTGCTGGGAAGACCATGGGACATCGAGTATGGTGATAGTAAGGCACCTGTTGCCAGTTGTGTATGGATCTGAGCAACACTGAGCAGTGGTTATTAATTTGGAGGTTCGGTATGGATCATATAACTATTCATTAGAAGACTATACTATGCAGATGAGGTTGACAATAGTGTATCCCATTTATCACCAGGGTGTGATGCTGGTCCCTGGAGTGTATGTGTGTAGTCAGCCGGGTGCAGGTCTCAAATATAGTTGACAGCATGTGAGGGGGGGTCAGGCATACTGTAAGTACATTGCAGAACTGTGCCTTGAGAGTGCTTCTGCCTTAGCACACCTAAGCTAGGGGTGTGTCTATACCTGCCAGGTGACATTGGGAGGGATGACAGCAGTGGTGGGGTAGTCAGGGTGTACAGGCTGCACAAACAGGTGTTGATCAGCACAATCAGCAGATGACATGGCCAGCCCACACCTGAACAATACGGTAATGTGAGCAAGCAGCATACACATAGGTTTCGTCCGCACTCTACACCACCAGTGTATACCTGCGGGGACATTTCACGACACAGTCCAACCAAATGAGATGGGCTGCAGCAGGCAACATATACCAACATATGCAGGAGGCTGGGGCAGTGAGGATGTGTATGCTGCCGAACAACCCTTACTGGGGTGACATAAGACTTTATAGACCCAGGGTGACTTACCAGGGGCTACATGGGCTGGGGATGGTGGAGCACTATGGGGTGGACAGAGACCTCCTACAGCAGCTTGTTGACCTGTGCCTGCCATACCTGACACATCAAACAGGCCGAGGGAAACACATCACAGTGGATATCACAGTATGTGTTGGCCTAGGTTTACTACCCACAGGTACCTCACACAGCACAACTGGGGATATCATGGGTATCTCACAGGCATCTGCATCCAGAGTATTGCACCAGTTCACAGACATCATGTCAACACATGCTAGTGAGCACGTACATGTCCTCAACACACGTGATTAGTAGACCAACAATATGCATCTGTTCAACCACATGGATGACTACCCTGGGGTACTAGGTGCTATAGCCTGCACACACATACACATTGTAGCACCACCCGGTGAGCGGGGTAGGGCCTACAGTAACTGTAGGGGCATACCCTCCATCAGCTAGGCCATACGCGATGGCCAGGGCATGAGATTGCACGTGTGTGCTGTCTGCCCTGGAACCTATGATGATTCCGATATATGGCTTCTGACACAGCTGTAGCTCACCAATGCCAATATGGACATCCCCTACAGTCTCCTAGTGGGGGATGCTGGGTAAACACTTGTGTCATGGCTGATGACACCCATCAGCAATGCACACACGCATGAACACTCACACCATACTGAGTCGGATGCACAGGCAAGACATATACTTACGCATGTGTTTGGGAAGCTCAGTTCACAGTTCTGGTAAATGGACACATCCGTTGGAGCTCTGCAGTATTCACAAGCTACATGCATACAAGTTGTTATGGTATTTGCTATGCTACACAATCTTATCCTGCAGTAACAGTTGCAGCAGGAACAGCATGGGGCAGGGCCACACAGCCCAACACCACTGCCAAGGCCTGTACAGGCACAGTGTGACTTGGTGAAGGAACTACCTGAGCAGGGCACAGTCGGCGAAAGTCCGTGCACAGTATGACCTGCCCTTGGCAAAGAGGCAACACAAGGCATATACACTGACACAGTAGGTACCCACGGATTTCCCCTCTCTGACCCGCACAAAGTACAATGGATGCCAAACATGACACTACCTGTGCTGTGCCATGTATAGGAGGTGCACTGTGTGTATCTGACATAGGCAGCCCTCCAGCACTGTCCTCAAGTCCAGAACACACCCAGGGTATGTCTATTGACCTAACAAGTGGCAGTTGTATTAGAATGTGTATTTACCCATTGCTATGGTATGTATGTGAGCATACAAGTGACTGTGGTGGCCAAATGTTAGGGCAGCAGACAGTACACATCCATAGTGGCACCATGACCTCTGTAGCATATACGGGGGTCACAGTGGTAACCTGTAGTACTCAGGGTGTCCTAACCCACTGCAGATTATGGGCTGACCATCATGTGTATCCGTACAGCCCACACACGTTCCATGCAGCTGGACAGATGTGGACCAATACAGACAAATGATATATGATGGCCTATGAATATGCCCAATGAATGACCCCAACCCCCTAAGACACACACAGACTACAGCAGGCCAGGCAGTTTAATGTAGGTTGTGTAAGCTAGGACGTCCAACACCACTGTGCTGGTATTTAAAGCTGGGAACTGACGTACACTGGTATCCCTCCAACCGCAATTTAGGTAGGTCCACACACTGACATGGAGTGCCCGGCATACCAGTACAGTAGCGGCAGATGTGTACAACTGTTGGCTGTGCCCCCCATCAAACTTACACATGTGAGAGTCATGTGCACCACCCACAGTGCTGTGTAGGACTGTGGTTGTGGTTGGATGCCCCCCCACGCTATGCAGACATGTAGCAACTGTCAATGCCACATGACCATTAGTTACCCTGCAGACACAGCATGACACCTGTCAGTGTAGAACGGAGGGGTCAGCAACACAGTACTAACTATCTGGACATGTGACACATGTGATACAGTTGACCATACTTGTCATTCTCACACACATGACGGTATGACGGTAATGTCAGTCGACAACATGAGTAACAGTCATACTGAGCATGCTCACACACTGAAACACAGGACGGCCAGGCATGCATACACCAGTGGTCCTGACATATCTGCCAGTACATTGCTATACTGTTGGATGACTGCGCTGTATGGTGTGTGTGTGTGTGTGGTCTATTGTCTGTACATATGCCATGGCTATTGTTAATTCACATGAGCTATGTGCGCAGGGTACTGCTACCGACGCATGACTAGGGCGGTTCTTTGTTTGCGGACAGACCGACGCCTTTGGATATGGACTGGGTAAGGCACATTCCAGCAGGTGGGAGCAGTTGTGCATGGGTTTGCACAGTGTTAAGCACTGCTGACCTCTGGTCACAGCACCTTATACACGTTTAGACTCCACATTTCTTTGACAGTGCACTACTGTCATACTGGTATACAAACACGCTTACAGCCGCTCGCTCACCGACATTTCCGCTTACATTTGTCACTCACGCTGGGTGTGTGTGATCCCTTGTGATGCGTATTACATCGGACTACATGACTACAGTATTGGGTATGTGTAACCATTTTGCGACGGCAGGCGTTCGACTGTACGGACTTGGCAGCCTGTCCAGTGACATAATCATATTATATGCGTGCTCCTCATACAATCTGCTCCCATCTGCTTGATACATGGGAACTGATACTTTGCAATGCTGTCATGTGACCTGAGTTTGTTAACGCAGCTGTCCGCTGAGTCATGCTACCGCATACCTACTGTACATTGTCCACCTTTCAGATTGCATGACGGGAGACTGTAGGAGTGACACCTTTCCCACTTTGCATGGGACAGTCCCTCATTAGGCATATCCCATGTGGCAATACCAGACCTCTCCACCAATCGGGGACACATTTCTACAGAATCAGGGACAGGTCAAGAAAACATCAGGGGCACTTTTACAAAAGTAGTGCTATTAACTTGAAATATTGACAGAATCAGAACATATGACTCAATACACATACTCTGAAGTAAAAGTAGTTTATAACTCTTACTTATTGTCCTTAATCAGTAAGTGTGATTCACCACCTTTCCTTCAACAGTCACTAATTTTAGGAGGGATTAAAAGGGACAGAGTTAAACTTTCAGTCAAACTCAGGGACGTACCTGAAATGCAGGGATAGTTGAGAGGTATGGACAATACTCTAGCCATTGCAACTGTCCTGATTAGGGGACATTTTCATGTTGTACGTGTCTGTACTGGTTGCTTGTTACAGGTCTTGTATACCTGACACGTCGATATGTCATATGTAGTAGCATAAGCAACTTTACTGCTGCTAGACTATGCTTTGATTTGTGCCGATATGTATATTTCTGTACTATGCATGGCTGTAGGTATGTTCTGCCCTGGTACGTCTGACATTTCTACAGAGCAGGTTCCACTTTGGCCATTCAGAATGCTGGCGGCCCTATAGACCCTATATATAGAGCTATTACATGTGTCAAGGCAACACATACCCACAGCCAGTAGTAAACAGATGACTTCCATGGTTTGCATACGTTAAGGTTATTCATGTAGCATTATAATTGATAATACTGTTTCCTATTACATGTAGCTGTTTCTGATATAACAAATTAATGTCTGACACCACTACACACACTATATAGCCTCCATTCCCGAACTCACAGGCCATGTGCCATAACTTTCATTTTGCAGGACACAACTGCCCAGATGGGTGTGTCCCTCGCAGGCGTACGGGTGTTGAACCACTTCTATTATGCTATCATCTACCTAAGGTGGTCAGCAAATTATGCACTTTCCGTCAGTAGCAGAACTCACATACCAATGGGTGTGAATGAGCACTGTATCAGGAACAATGCATAACACCCTGTGGGACACACTTAGACAATTAGTTCTATTAACCAGACACATTTACAGTCACAGAGCATATGTATTCATTCACGTTTGTCGAGGTACATGCTGTTTCTGACTCATACATGTTGTCATCTGTCATTACCTGTATTCTGCCAGCTTCACCTAATATCACTAGTTCTGGAAGTGTTTAGTTGGACTTTGTTACATTCTGATACATAACTATGGACGTCCATGCTAATCGGGTACACAGCACTAATTTGGTCTCTATGTATTCCCCGATGGTTTACAGACTATCCGGTAGATGTGCTCTTCAGGTTTGGGAGGTGTAGGCATATGCTATGCCCACATAGGAATATTAATCACTTCCACTGGGCGGGCCTACTACATCTCTGCCAACCAGCACCTGCACACTTAAGCCCAGTTATGCATACCCATGGTCCACCTACCTGGCACCCCTCTACAGCAGTCTTGACAAATACTTACTGTGAGCGCAGCTGGGGTATGAGCACACCCCTACACATTGCCCACTCTCCCCGTCTCTGGACACATGTCGTACGTTTTGTCAACCCATGTATTATCACACTTGCACAACTTACTGCTCCATGTACACCTACATCCTGCTCGTATCAATGTCAGCAGATTCACACATACCCTGAATTTTTGGGGTCCCGCAAGGGACACCATTATCCATGTTTAAAGTGTAGACCTTGCAGATCTCTCCCACTTGTACTTTCCTACCGGTGTTTTGGACAGCGGCAGTTTATTGATCTGTATTGCCTGTCTGTATGTCTGTCCGGCCTAGCTGGGCGATGTGGGAGGTACAACGTTTATTTATTGGACCTCCCAGTTACATATCCCCAGGCTGTAAATATGTTACCCCTAATTGCTGTGAAGTAACCTATTTATGTACATGTGTATATCTACACTGACATATATATTTTGTTTTGTGTGTATGTGTATATATCAATACCTGTTGTTTGTGTATATATATCTATCTATATATATCCGTAGTATATCCTTGTGTGTGTGTGTGTGTATATATATATATATATATATATATATATATATATATATATATATCTGTATGAATATATATGTGTATGTAACTTAATATCGATATATGTATATATACGTTTTTATCTATATATACATCTGTGTGTCCGTTAACCTATACATTTCCTGGACATGGACACTTACACATGCGTATTGGGTTTTATCTCTGCTTCAACAGCATACTATTGTCTAAGTCATTATGACACCAACACTTCACTCCAGCGAACTTGTGATCAGTATATTGCACGTTATACAGCGGACAGATGTTTACAGGCACTTCCTTGGGATTACATGTGCCGTATTCCTTATGAAACTACCACTTTGATGGAATCCAGTTAACGGACCCATGCGAACACAGTCACCTTTACATGTATAAATGTTGGCTTTACAGCACAGAAGCATTCATTACACAATTAATATGTGCTATAGTCGTACTTGAACCGGGAATGCCTTTACGTTGGGCGGATGCTGTAACCACTACACTATTGTTGTTCTGGCTCATTTATATGTATACCCATGGTTCATAGCTACTCTGGCATATTCCTCACCGCTTCCCTTACACAGCAGGCATCCATTCTCCTGCTGGGAAAACCGCAGTACTACACTTAGGACATTTCCTGTTTCCTACTGCTTTGGACCCATGCTGCATGTCTACTCACTCCAAGGTTATTCAGAACTCCTACGCTTATGGACTGGTGACTAGAACTGCCCTGGCGCTGTTCAAAGATCAGACGTAGCACATGGACAGAGTTAGTCCAGATTTTAACATTCTGCCTGTGTTTACGGACGCAAGTGTTTGGGCACCTCTGACAACATTATTAGGTCAGCGCTACTTAATTTAGGGCGGGGAGTAGTTCCACTACATAATGCAGGTTGGGGGGGGGGGTGTTCCACGTGTTTCCCTTCCCATTTGACTATTTCATTAATTTATAGATACAATGAATATTATTCTGGACATCAGTTATAAATTCACTACAGGTATGCAATAGTCCTGTCAATAGATGTGACAGTTGGTTGGTGTACTTATGTGTACAGACCTCTGTGATACTCGGGGACTCGTTTCTACAGTGACAGGGACAAGGCTATGACAACTCAGGGACAATCACGGACACTTCTACCATATTAGTACTATTAACTTGGAACGTGTTGACAGATTCGTAATACTACTAATTTTCTGCAGTTAAATGCGTCTATTACTCTTCATTGTTGTAAGTAGTCATTCGCATTCAACACCTTTCCTCCAAAGGTCACTGGCTTTGTGAGTGGATAAGAGGCTGGCCAGTTATTGTGCGAATGCTGTGACCATTGGTAGCATTGACATTGTCATATGTACAGGTTGGGATGTATTCTGGGGACTAGGGTTGCCACCTTTTCAAATGGCCAAGATGGGACATTTTCGGAACACACATCAGATTTTACAGGCTGACACATACCCATGGTCATTACAAAGGATAGAACTTTACTTATTTGCCTACATAAAAGCCTATTGTTGTAGTGGTTTAGTTGCTTATTCTGTTTCTTGTAACATTTAGGTATTTTAGATACAGAAATAATTATTTTATGCAACTATTACATAACATATGGGACATAATTATGTCTTACAATCTCAGGACATTTGCCATTTTTAATTTATTTTGTCAGGACACAACTGTCCAAAGAGGGACTGTCCCTCGCAAAGTGGGATAGATGGTAACCCTACTGGGGACACCGGATTGTTTGGGCCAACACATAGCCATGGTCAGTGCAGGTTTAGAACATTCATTTGTTTCCTAGCTGTGAGCTTATACCTTTGGCACTTTTGTTGTTTGCCTGTTTCTTGTACGAATTACGTTTATTCTATCCTGACATGACTGCTTTAGGCAACTGTTACATGGAGTATGGTACATAGTTATTTCCTACAACCACAGGACATTTGGCATTCTATCATTGTTGGTCACGTCACACCTACACACACATTACTTGTCCCTCACACAGTGGATCAGGGGTATCCTGTTTACGTCAGTGCCTTCATCACCCATATACCATGTGCCACTATGCGAATGTGTGCAATATATTCTCTCGCTTATTCGTGTCGGGACACGTGCGTTACGGGCAGGTGTTTGATCCTGGGTAGTAGGTTTTGCATGACCATCTAGGGCTTGACAGTCTCGTGCAACACTACTGCACATTCCAACTTGTATCCAGATATCTACAGGACTGGACATCGTGTCTTCATACCCATTCTAATGTTTACACAGGTTACTTATCCCATGAGGGATATCCCAAAAATTTAACAAGACCAAAAATTCTTCTGGCATTACAAAAATGTGCTGGGGGTTTTACATGCAAGGGATACATAGTTTGCAATCCTGAAACTGCCTAGGGTGACACTACCTACTACATATGCATAGTGGTCACTATGTGTAGATGTGGCTGCACCAAACTAGTAGGCCAAGAATGGCTGGATTTGGTGGACGTTCAGGTATGGGGGCAGGTTGTGTGCTGTGGAGGGAATACTGGGTAGTCCATTATGCATCCAGGTGTGTTGCATTTGATATGGCCAGTTCCATCAGGACCAATCTGTGGGTATGTGCCAGTGACACGTCTGTACATTTGTATCGCACATTTTAATATTCATATGTTTGTGGGATTGTGTTCTACAGTATGGCTTGTCTGGTTGTATTGCAGATGTGTATACATGTTTTTGTGTTTCTTTCGGCTTCACCCGCTGCTCCCTCATACACCTCCGGTTCACTTATTCTTCATACGACACAGTGTCGCCTTGGAGGATTATACCATTACCCACCCCCCCACACACATATTCCTGACACTCCATCCATCACTGCTTTGGTTGATGGCCCATGACACGGTCAAGGTAACACATCGCATACCCTACATATCTCAGGTACCTGTATGGTTGTCTGGACTACCCTGCCATGTTTGACTTTCCACATGCTATACCTCACGCACATAGGTACATGCACATACTTAACTTTCATTACATGGTTGGTATACCCGGGTAATACCCGTTCAACTGTGACACATCCTGACAAGTTCGGCTTGGACCACTAATGTGCGGATTTTGGCTGACTGTTCTAATCATTGGTAGGATGCCACCTTTTCCTATGTCCAGGATGGGATATATTCTGGACACATATCCGAATGTACTGGACAACATGTACCCACAGTCAACGCTATGGATAATACTGTTCCTTTCGGCCTACATGTTGCCTTATTGTTGTAGCAGTTTATATGCTCCTTCTGTTTTGTTTACATGCTTATTCTATTTCCTGTTACATTTGGTATGTGAAATACGGACATACCTATTGTATGTGACTATTACATGCGTTGTGGGATATAATTCGGTCATACAGTCGCTAGATATCTACATTTCTCATGTTTTTTGTTATGGACACATCTGCCCAGCTGTGTACCCTCCCTCACAATATGGGTCAGCTGGTGACCCTGACCATTGGGCTGGACGTACCTATTGGCGGCGCGCTAACATATGATGGGTTTCACTTCCACTTGGTATAACTATCTACACTGCATTGGACTACGGGCACATGGTTGTCACTGTCATTTGTTCGCGGGATAGGGACCCGTTATTCCCTACCGTGCATTTGTGTTTGCTTCTTCATTTTGTGTTCGCAGGAACTGTCTTGCATGCTTTGCATACGTTTCAGTATCCACGGACATTGACAGATGTGATTACTATTGCTTGCAAATTGTTATATGCAAGCATTTTAGGTTGCACGTCGACAGCTGACATTTCCACACCTCCATGTGGCACTTTGACAGGCCCTATGCACTCGCGCTCCTTTCCTATGCACGTGGCTGTGGTGGCAGCACGCCTTCATTAATATGCATTTGGCGTTACTGCGCCATCTTCACACCGCACGGTCGGCGCAAGCCTAATGCCGGCATTGCGCCAAGCTTTATGAATCCCGGGGTATGTGTGGTCAATGCAACAGCATAATTTCAAGTTTAGTAAGTGGGATTTAAGCTCCTTTTTTAAACGAGGAGATGAAAGGTTGGATCTAATATGGAGAGGGAGTTTGTTCCAATTTAGTGAGACAGTGTCTTTGTAAAGTAGTTTGCCAATATTCCCTTTGGGTTTATAAACTGAGAGAAGATGATCAGCACTCCAGATAGGCCGGGGGGGGGGGGGTAGGGAGTAACATGGGAGGAGAAAACAGGGCAGGCAGAGGGGTTGTTGAGTATGAAAAAGGTAGTGTGGAGTTGCGATTGTAGAAGAAGGTGTGGAAATTCCAGCCATTGAAGTTTGTTTAGTGAGAGGCAGTGATGTGAAGAGAGTGGTTGGTTTAGAATAAATATAGCAATTTTGTTGTATGTTTGTTCCAGTTTCTGCACTGAGGTAGTTTGGATATTGGTAAGGATGGAGGAAATGTGTAGAAGACTGGGTAAGAGAAATGCTTGTGCAAGAGTGCGTTTAGTGGCAATAGCGAATAATCTTTTGTTCCTATAAAGTAGTCCAAGTTTTTGGTGTTTTTTTTTTTGATGGACTGTTGTATGTGCAAGTCAAATTTTAGCTGGTCATCAATTTTTACCCCAAGGCGTTTGGTGTGTGAGGCAGGGGAGATAGTGGTGTCATCTAGGGAGGAAAGAGAAAAGTTGGATTTAAGGTGAGGGAGTGTCTGAGGTAGGAAGAAAAGGAGTTGAGTTTTCTTAGGGGTAAGGATTAGCTGATTGCTTCTGAGCCATTTTTCAACAGAGATAAAAGAAGTTTGTGTTAGTGTGTGTGGAGACAGATAAGAGAGTAGAGTCATCTGTGTATTGTATTACAGATGAGAGACTGCAGGATGAATGTAGGTTGTTGGTAAAAATGTTGAGAAGGAGCAGTATGGAGCCTTGGGGTACTCCTGTTTGAACAGCAAAGAAGGGTGAGAAAGTCTGCTGCCATCTAACAGCTTGTTTTCTACCAGTAAGGTAGGACTGGAACCAGCCAAGAGTAGAAGGAGAGAGGTTTAGGTCTGAGAGTTTGTTAAGAAGGATGGGGTGAGACAGTGTTGAAAGCTTTAGAGAGATCAAGGAATAAACAGGAGATGAGGAGGTTGTTGTCCCTAGGTTCTGCAGCCTTTAGAGTAATGGATAGTAGGGTGGTCGAGGTACTGTGTTTAGGGCAGAAACCATGTTGCGAGGGGGTGAGGAGATTTTTGAGAATGAGATAGGAAAGTAGTTGAGTATGTATATATTTTTCAAGGATCTTAGAGAGTGGTGAGAGAATAGCGATTGGTGTATAGTTAGAGGATTCAACAGAGTTGCCACCTTTGTGTAGAGGAGTGGTATAGAAGGATTTCCATATTTCTGGTATGGTAGATTCCTGAATGGAGTGGTTGATTAAGATATTTACAGGATATGCAATAGTCAGCAGCAATTTTCAGAAATTGAGGAGGAAGTTTATCAGTGGAGGGAGAGCATGGTTTTAGTTTAAGAAGCAGGGATTTGATGTATTTAGTAGAAACAGGTCACAAGGTAAAAGGCAGAGAGACAGAGGAGCATAGAGGTTTAGGGGGAGGTGATGGTGACACAGAAGAGTTGGGATGAGCAGAGTTACCAGAGGGTAGGAGTTTAGAGATGCTGTCTATGAAGTGTTTTTTGAGTAAGTCTGCAGTTTCAGAGGGAGAGTGATGGGGAAAGGGTTAGGAATGGTAGGAGAACCAGTGTGGAGCAGGGAATTAATAGTAATTTAGAATTTTGTGGGGTCATTTGGGTGAGCGCTTTGAAATTTAGTTAAATATTGGCATTTATCAAAAATAATACTATTTTTACATGATTTCTGAGTTGCTTATAACCTTGGAGAAATGTGAGAGTTTTAGTGGTTTGCCATTTTTTCGATAGAGCATCTCTTTCATGCATTAAAGCATGAGTAGCTTTGGAGAGCCAGAGTGCAAAATTAGATTTGGTTCTGATTTTGCGAGTTGGGGCAAGAGAGTTTAAGACATCTAGAAAAATGTGGTTGAATTTAATAGCAGCATCATTGAGCAAGAGAGTTTTTAGGAAAGACCATTTGATAGCAGAGAGTCTATAGTTAAAGGTTTCAGGGGAAAAGTTAGTCAGTTTCCTACAATCTCTGTAGAGATGGGGCTTAGAGAGATGGGAGAATGGTCATTAATACAGTCAGGGAAGGTAGAAGGGTTACAGTATTATTAGGAGAGGTGATCAAGATCCAGTCAATTGTGGAACCAGTATCGTTTTTACTGTAGTGGGTAGGGGTAGTGATCAGTTGTGAGAATCCATAAAGGTTAATGAAATGTTGGGGTGACCAGTAAGTGAATTCCAATCTATATTAACATCTCCAAGAATGATGGTTTCATAGGGAATGGAGTTGTTTATCCAGGAGAGTATATGTTCAAGGATGTGGATGTTTTTACCTTGGGGGATATAGATAGAGGCAATAGCAAACTTCCTATAGTTATTGATGTGCTAGTCTAGGAGCAGTAGTTCAGCAG
This sequence comes from Protopterus annectens, assembly GCF_019279795.1. Taxonomy (NCBI): domain Eukaryota; kingdom Metazoa; phylum Chordata; order Ceratodontiformes; family Protopteridae; genus Protopterus; species Protopterus annectens. The sequence continues at coordinate 284,430,251 of NC_056731.1, forward strand.
GGGAGAAACTAGGCAGGGTGATGTCTATAGGTGTTGGTGTCAGTGAGACAGAATACAAGATAGCCACCCCACTGCCTTTTTTGGGTGTCCTATCAGACCTATAGATATTGTACTGAGGTGGAAGAAATTCAGAGGAATTGATATGCGGTTTTAGCCAGGTTTCCCATAAGGCCAGGATGTGAGGTTTATGTTGGGCCAGTCATGCGTGAAGTTCAGACATTTCGTTGTTTAGGCTTTGGATGTTCATTGTAGAGATAGAGAGATGTTTGAGGCTGGAGATATTTGAGGATGTTTTTGGAGGGACAGCAGATGGTGGAGGGTTAGTGGAGAGAGTGGAGAGACTAGGATTAGGATGGATGTCACCAGAAACCAGAAAAGCAAAGACAAGATGGAAAAGGTGAGGGTGGTCAGTAAGGGGAATGGTGTACTTGAGTTTGGGCTCAAGTTACAATAGTGCATGTACATTTCTGTTCTCTTACAGTAGGGCACACTGTGGTTACATTTCAAACAACACTTTGCAAATACCTTTTCAACACACACGTCTGTAGAAGCAGTTTGATATACACATGGCATACAGTTCTAATACATTTGTAACACAAGTATCTTATATAAATCATTTTGATATAAAACAACGACATATAGTTCATAGGTTCATAGGTTGGTACTAGGCTATCGGCCCTAGGGCCTATACAAGCCTAGCCATAACAATTCCCTGGATATTTCTTCCCACAATATTTACTTCCCTGTACCCCTGTCTAGCAGGGTGACTGACGTGATCCCTGGGGTGAATTTCCTATCTCCCATCAATCATCAAGGTTCCTTTTGAAGAGGGCCAAGGAGGCACTCTGCTTGACATGTATGGGCAGTCTATTCCAGAGTATGGGGAGTCTCTGGGTCAGATCTCCAGCATGTTTTGTTCATTGTGATAACAAGGTTTAGATCCCTGGAGCGTGTGGCTCTGAGGGATTGGGATTTCTTTAAGTGGAGCATGTCCAACTGCTTTGGGTTTGACATGGCCTTGTATGTTACGTAGAGATCACCTCTGAGTAGACTATATGCCACAGAGTATAGCTGAAGTTTTTTAGACGTTCAGCATAGGGCATCTGCTTTAGGCCTGTGATTCTTTTAGTGAGGCATTTCTGCAGCCTTTCCAGCTGTTGCAGATGCCTTGTGAGGTACATACCAAATGGGGTGTTGTACTCTGTAATGGGTCTAATGAGGGTTGAGTACAGTGGGACAATGACCTCCTTTTTTCTGGATACCCTTAGTGATGAGGTGTGCCACATGGAAGGATTTCCTGACTGTTGTGGCGATGTGGTTATCAAAGGTGAGACCACTGTTATTTACAAAATTCCTGCTAGCTGTACTGACAGTATCTCCTTTGGTCACACTTGATACCACAGGAATCATGACATTTAGTGAAAAGTCATCCATCTGGCTAAAACGAGGAAGGATGAAAATCTTCGGAAGTTGGGCAAGACATCAGATATTCTATGGCAATCGTCTTAAAGGTCAGTACCACTGCAACAATGAACATACTTGACCATCTACAATTATGTTGAGATGTTCTTCACTAGATCACTGTTGCAGTATTGCAGACTTATGGAAGGCATGATAGAGTATATCCCATCTGCAAACGCTTAGGCATTTTTCTCATGCTGTATGTCTCACTTGTGACCTATGCATGAGACCACATGGTAGTACTTAGGGGATGTATGGGTGTGTGAAAATCCACAGAACTTTCTTGCCACCAGTGTGTGAAGAAAGTGTTTATCTGCATTGTAGTCTGTCAGCTATATGGCCTGTTCCAGCTACAATTATTGCCCCCATTGGGGACACTTTCTCTTTTCCAAATAATTTTCTATAAAAAATTATTCTTTTCATTGCATCTAAGAAAGGGAAATGTGACTGCAATTGTCAGATCCCTTACATGGATAAGGTCCTGAACACAACTGTAAAGAGACTAACACTATTCACATCACTTGAGTTCTTTAAAACTCTATATTGAAAACCAGCATCTGCAAGCTTTGGCATGAAATAGGATGGCCTCTGAGTCATCTTCTCTAGATGTCCTCATCAGCCTTGAAAGAAAACTAAGATGTTAAAAGAAGAGACCACATTACCTGAGAAGTATACTTCTTTTAGTTGGTTGGAATCAGATGTCTTCTTTGTGTTAAGGCACTTAATCAGTCCTTGAACTGCCCAACTTATCCTTCCTGTTCTCACTGCCAGTACCCCCTTGTGAGGACAGCACTGCAGAGGGTATCAACACATCCTTACTTGCTGATCAGACAGTTGACTCAGCCACAAAGGATGAGCCAAGGATGATCTTCTCTGAAGGAACTGGGAGAATGTCTCATATTCATCCCAGACATTCTATTGGAGGTATAGACCCCCTAAGAAAAGAAGGGTAAAGAATAAGCATGTTTCTCAGTTCAGCTACAGCTACTCCTTCCTGTAGGGACTTTCAGCAGAAGTGATTCAGTAGCTCTTAAGGGCTATTTAACGAGCTTATAACTTTGTAACCCCACAACTTGCTTCTCCCTATGTTTCCTTACCTCAGAAAAGAAGGGTAGAGTCCTTTTCTGAATAAGAAGTTTCTTTAGACTCAGAATCAAAAGATTTGGATTATTCATCTCAAGTTCATTCACCTGTACAGTATATATCTGAATGGGATCACACTGTGTCTCGGACTGACCTCATGAGGACCTTACTTTTGGTAATACTATTTATAAAATGATGTAACTAGAAGGGCAAGCAATTATCTCATTCCCAGAAAAAAAATGTTATGTTATGACCTTATGCATATGGGAACACCCCCCCCCCTGGTATTTCACCTGTTATAGAGGTATTAGAAGATTAATTTCTGTCCTATTCTCTTGCAGCTGTTCCTGTTCCCATGAAGCCAGGCAGCTTTTCAAAGTACCTGGCACTCAGTAATGACTGTATAAAAATCTAGGCCCTGCAGTTGTTTCTGTGCAATCAAATATAGTTTCCAAATTGCTCCCTTCTATCAGAAACTTACCAAGTGACAATGCAAGCTAGGCAATGGATAAATATGGTAAGACAGACTACACTTTTGTCACCTTGTCTTTGTGTGCCATAAATTATCAGACTTGTATAACTAGATATATGCTTTCTATATTTGATAACTTGGCTAAAGGAATCTCTAATAATCCTGACTCAGACATTAATTCTTCTTTATGGGACATGCTTAACCTTTCAAGTAGAAAGGCATTCCATTAAATGTGGGTGTGAAATTGCTGGTACCTTCTCCAGAGCAGTTCCTATTAACTCATTCTTCGGAAGTTAAGTCTGTCTTAGGTTGCCATCTCTACCTAATGATGTAAATAACAATAAACTTGATGCACCTTTGGATAAAGATAACTTGACTGGCTCCTCTTCTGCTGAGATTTTCAAGAAACTAAAGGAAAGAAGAAAGAGAATGCAAGGTTTTAAACAACTGTTTCTTTCCTCTACCCATAAGTTTCAGGGGAAACTATCCTTCTAAGTCTGCACTATGTTTCACTCTTTTTCAAAGCAGCCTCAAGAAAAAGGAAATAAAGTTTCAAAAATGTGGCAGGACAAACCTAAGTCTGAGGTCAAAGATCTAAGGGATCCTTTACAGACAGAAATACTAACATCTTACTGTCTTCTTTCCCCTTCTGCCATCCCTCACTCCCTTTCTCTACCTCTGCCTACCCTTTTCCAGCACGGCAGGGCGAATTTCCCTTTCTCTTCCCATGTTTAGAACAATAACATAAGATGCATTGGTTTTAGACATATTTGGAGGAGGTTAAGACTACACTGGAATTCTCCACCAGTACCTTCAAGGATTCCTGTGGCCCCCCTCAAATCAGCAACATCTAGTCTTTCCAATTCTGTTAGACCTTTTTCATTAAGACATTGTAAAATCTGTCCCTCCATCTAAAAGAAAAAAATGATTTTATTCCACTATTTTCCTAATTCTAAGAAAAGGGGGATCGTGGAGACCATTCCTGGAGTTATCCCTCCTAAACACCTTCCTAAACATTCCTAAATTTAAGATGCTAACCCTCCAAAACCACTTTTCCTCTCATCTTTCCCAAAGCTTTCTTAGTGATCTTCGACCTTAGAGATCCTTATTTGTATATCCCTATTAATGCAAACCACAGGCAGTTTTTTATGATTTTGTGCATTTAGATAACACTTTTGATTTACTGCTTTGTCCTTTCATTTATCTACAACACCAAGGAAGTTTACAAAATGTTTGTCTTCCATCATAGCATTCTGCAGGCTCCAAGGTATCCATAACTATCTATATTTACACAATTACTTGATTCAAGCCATTTCTTTTCAAAAAAGTCTTCACTTACTGTACGCAAGCAATCGCATTCTCTGACTAGATTTCTCTGTGAGCACCAATAAATCCACTGTGGAACCCACTGAGTATCTGGTGTTTATAAGATGTCTGCTGGATGTCTCCAGCTTAATGGCTTTCCTCCCTCTAGAAAAATGTCCACGTTTTTATAGCATACTTTCTATCCCTGACAAATATTCAAATGATCTTCTCAAGAGAGATTTTGAGAGCCCTTGAGTTCACAGCATTAACAATTCAAATTAACTTGTATGCCAGACCTCAAATGAAGAAGATGCAGTGGAATCTCAAATCAAGGGGTGCTGGACTACTGAGTGTGCCGTTCATTGAATGAGATGTGAAATAGAAGTCCCATCTGCTTGAGTTGATAGTTGCTCAGATGGATGTAAAAGATACCATGGCACCTATTGAAAAGATCAGGGGCAACTCCTTGTTGCTTTTTCCAAATTTCTCCTAGTAGTGTAAATACCACCTAGGGTACCCTCTTCAAAGAAACCATTAGCCTACTGGTACTAACCTGGACAACAGAGGATAAATAGAATTAATTAATTAATTCAGTAAATAAATGATTTAGTACCAACACTGCCATTGTCTTTTCCAATCCCTCTCTTGAATTTTGTGAAAAAAATATAATTCTTTTGTCTAGCTTTTCATCAAGTAGGCAGATAAGTACCACACTGGAGGACTTGCTTCCATTTTTGTTATAAAAGTGCTTCCGTTTTTCTGTGAATTTATGTCTAGCAGATAGGTGAAATTCACTCCTTTTCCATTTTTAGATCTTACACTCCTAAAACTCTTAAAAGCAGGCATAGTATCATCATATTGCAAGAAGAAAAGTAGTGTAATGAAACAAGGTTATGGTTTATTGTACGTTTCCCAACTGTCCTTGAGAAGAGAAAGGTATCCAGGGAGAGTTGGCTTTCATTCTGACTTCCTCATTGCTGCAGCCTTCAGTTGGTGACTCTGCTATGGCCATTTCAGAGCCTTTGGATCATCTGTCAGACTGTCTTGACTCCTCTGGTGTTGCTCATCACAAATCTGCTAAGTGCCGATAGACAGGCACATCCTCCAAGGCCTCTTCTATGTCCACTTCAGGCAGGGGAGAAACACTTTTGTCAGGAAATGGAATACATGTTGTTCTCTTACAGGGCCATTCTCAAGAGTCAGATTCCTGGGGAGATGACATACGTCTCACTGTTCATTTTTGATAGACACTCTAAAAAAAGAGGCAGTGAAAATGATTAGTTTGCTTTTGTCAAAGGCTTACCTAAAGCATTTCAGCCATTACAATCTGAAATTTCACATCAATCTAAAGAGAAAAGGTTACCCTCACCATCAGATTCTTATTCAGAGTCTGAGGTCATAAAGTAAAATTAGATTGTCTCTCACAAGTTTCTGTGCTAGATCACTGGGGATTTGATTTTGAGGAAAATATGTCTTCAGACTGAATGAATTATTTAAGTGGAAATAAAAGAAATATCTGAGACCTAGCAATGATATTATCAGTTGTTACAAGTGGATTCTCCTTCACCAGTTGCTATTTTTCCATTTAGATGATTTGTTCAATGCAGCTGGCACGTCTGACATTCAGCCACCAGTACCTATGGAATCTGATATATTATACAGTGTTCCACAATCCCACAAATTTGTCTTCAGAAATTCAAGGGCAGATTCAGTGGTTGTTTCTCTTTCAAAATCAACTTCTTCCAAGCACCTAATGTCATGTAATTCTATTCCTTCAGACAAAAAGTGGAAGAACATTTGATGATTTTTTGAAGAAAGTATATAATTTTCCACCTTAGCCTTCTGAATAGTAAATTGTCAACTCACATGTCTGCATTTCTTATGGCTTGTTTTGATAATATGAAAACATTAATTTTTGACCTTCCTTCCTCTCACACTAAGGAATTCTTGAACTTTTTTACTTTCATTAGTGTCTAAAATTATTAAATACTCTCTTAAGTATGTGTACAACAGTGCTTCAACATAGTACTTTGGCTCCTTCTTGATGAACTAGCCAACTGGAGAACATGAGAAGTCGCAGCAAAAAAGTAAGACTTGCTGGTTGCTTCAATGGCTAGAAAATTCTGCTTTTTGGCACTCTTGTTTGCTTTTATACCGGCTCACCCTTGAACTTTAATGGCCATACAAGTATGAGTAAGGTGTCCTAATGCTTTGGAAGCTGGCTGGCTCTACAATCCTTGGCAGGATACATCCCATGTAGCTTATGGTAATGCAACAGTGATCTAATGATGAACATCCAATGCTGTCTAGACCAAAAGGGACTTGCTAGCAACAATATTTTATGCTGTTTCTAGGGCACTCACCAGTGGATCAGTTATAAGATTTGCTTTCTTGCACACTCGGAATTTACCAGAGGATGTTAAAGCTGAATTTTTGAATTCACCTTTGCATAAGGAAGTGTTATCTGTGTCTTCCTTTGCTGAAGTTCCCAAGAAATTTGATGAAAGGTAAAAGCTAATCCAAGGTAGTTCTCAGATTTTTTTTTAGTCCCCATTCCCCAAATATAACAGAAACTTTTCTTCTAGATAAGAGCCCTTTTACATGAAACAGACCAAACAACCCCTGCAAAAGAAAGACAAGAAAATATTCTTGAAACAGTGGCAGTGGGGTTCTAAAAAAGAAGAGAGGGTCTTCCTATGCCTAAGGACAATCTAAAGCAGCAGATTAACTATGCCTCCCAACAGTCTCTTTTTGTTCCTCATCTTAGTAATCCAGTAAAGCTTTCCCAAAACCTATCTCTTCACTTCTGTCCTTAGCACATGGGTCCTAAGGATTATTCAGAAAGGCTACAACTGTCAACGTGACTCTCTTCCTTCATTTCAATGGATCATACTCCATCCTAGTAGTCAAACCTCGTTTCCTACTATTCTGGATAAAATGCTGTCTCAGAGACTAATAGAGTCTGTCTCGCCATATCAGAAAAAAAGAGGGTTTCACTTGATAATTTTCCTGCTTGTCATACATAGCTCAGCAGTGCATGTGATTGGAGCTCAATGCGTATACCACGATTCTACCAGACATTCATGCATGGGAGATTAAAGTCAGGCAGAGATGCAGCTTCAGGATGAGAATCAGTTTACACCAATGATTTTGCTAAACAGCTGAATCCCAGATTAGGTTAAACCCTGTACCTTACATACTAGAGGAGAGAGTCTTAATCCTCCACAATAATGGTCAGCCTTCCATGAGGTCTCTCTTTTTTTGATTTTTTTTGATCAGTCACTGAGTATTACAGTCGTCAGTAGTTTTGGTGCTTCACATAATACATGTAGAAGCAACAGCTATTGTGCTGTTAACTTCAAGTGATTTAGAGTAGTATGTACTTATCATGCTTCCAGTTTAGCAAAACAATCTCTGATTTTGCCTCATATTTATTCTCTGTCCTTGAGCAAGTCAAATAACCAAACAGTGCTTTAGGACAACTGGAAATTTGGGCTAGGCTCCTCAGTGGTCCCCTGGATTGCAAGTCTGATAACTACCAATAAACCATAATAGTTGTGGTTTAAAGGAAGGAAATTAATTGTAGAAAACAGGACCATCATCATATGAGTCATGTTCTTTGGATATGAGCCTTAGTACACTTGTTCTGTTGAGTGTTGACAGTGTGTTTATTATTTAGCTCTGCATAAACTAGACAGCATAAAGTGTAAGAATTTAATGTATATTTAATGTTGATATTTTAGCTTTAAATGCATTTTTAATTTTGCCTTTTTTTTTGCAGGCCCACAGGTGTGAAATGAACTGTTTGGGCTGTAACAGTTCATATTGCACTTAGTGCAGATGAGTGAGGGTATGAGGTGTTAAAGAACTGTTTCCTGCTGTACATAGTTTGATTCCATCAGCCTTAATCTGTCTTCTGTTTGACTGTCACCACTCAGTACTCCTGGATGCTCCTGAGAATGAGCACTTGTGTTCAGTGGGCTGAACCAAGCTATAAGCAAAGTCTTACACATTTGTCTTTTGAATTTCTGCACCATTCACATAGGTGCTAATTAGTAATACTTCATTACATGCTATTTGAGTATGAATCCCAGCACATCTGTTTTAGTTGAATGGCTTGCCAGATGCATTTTCACTAAATGTGAGCTTCAAAGGAAGAGAAATTTATTGTTTCTCATGCTAAGATTGTTTTCAATGTGAGAGTGTTTTATTTAGAAAATGGCTGTGATTTATCTGTAAAATTAAAAAAGCGTTTTAAATTAAGTCCAAATGCCTGTGATAATTGTAAAAATAAAGCAGAAAATAATATGCATGCTAACAGGTTTGAACGGTGTTTATTTTAAATGGGGAGAGACAGTAAAATAATGGGACATCAGAATGGCTGCAGGGGGACCTGGCCCATCAGGATCTACTGTTACTCACTGCCCTGACTTCCTCAAGAAGAGTATCTGAATTGCAAGGTTTTATGGTGACTCATCCCTTTCTCACCGTTCAGAAAGATAGGCGGTCTTTGAGAACCATCCCTTCTTTTACACCAGAGGTGATGTTAGACTTTTCAAAGACTCAGTCTGTTAATCTCCAGGTGTTCTTTCCAAAAAATTCAGTCAGTCAATCAATCAATCAATAAATGCATTTCTGCATACTTTGGATACCCATAGCCAACTCAGATACTATATTGACAGTACGGAAGACTTCAGAAATTCTAATCAATTATTAATTTCTTATGAAGCAAAGAAAATAGAACAAGCAATATTTAAACAGTCTATTTCCAAATGGCTGACTCAAGCAATTGAATTATTTTATTCATTTCATGGAAAGACACTTCCAGGCGAAGTTAGAGCCCACTCTACCAGAGCTACAGCTCCTTCTATTGCTTTTTGGAAAGGGTGGAGTCCAGAAATATTAGGTTCATAGGTAAGCACTAGGCTATCTGCCCAAGGGCATTTATAAGCCTAGCCAGAATGTGTTGGCTTTTGCCACACCCTTAGATTAGTTCCCTGTGCCCCTGTCCAGCAGAGCCATTAGTTCCCTGCGCCACTGTCCAGCAGAGCCACTGCAATGATTCCTGGGGTAAATTTTCTGTTTCCCATCCACCCGTCAAGGTTTCTCTTGAAGAGTGTTAGTGAGGGGCTCTGCCTGGTATATATTGGAATCCTGTTCCAAAGCATGGGGAGTATCTGGGACAGGAATCTATCCCTCCAGCATGTCCTATTTATCGTTGTGGTGAGGTTTATATCTCTTGAGAGTGTGGCCCTCTGGGATTTGTTTTTTTTTTTTAGGTGGAGCATGTCCATCAATTCTGGGTTGGACATGGCCTTGTATGTCAGGCAGAGATCACCTCTGAGTAAGTGGTATGCAACCGAGTACAGCTGGAGTTTCTTGAGTCGGGCTGCATAGGGCATCTGTTTGAGGCCAGTAATCCTCTTGGTGAGGTACTTTTATGGTCTTTCCAGCTGTTGCAGGTGTCTTGTAAGGTAATTCCCAAATGGGGCGTTGTATTCTATGATGGGTCTAATGAGTGATGAGTACTCTTTTGTTCTAGATGTGAACCATTTTGTGATTAGGTGGGCCACATAGAATGATTTTCTAACCACCTTGGCAATATGATTATCAAAGGAGAGATTACTATCTACTTGGGTCCCCAGATCCTTTATTACATTTTCTATATTTAGGGGACTACCACCTATGTGATAGTTCATGGGTACTTTGTTTTTTCCAAAGGGAATGACTATACACTTTTTGGCATTTAGTTTGATGCCATGATTTTAACACCAGATATCCGTCTCAGTGAGACCCTTCTGGAGGATGTCTGTATCAGCCGGGGAATCAATTATGGCCCCTAGTTTGCAGTCGTCTGTGAACTTGGTCTGCCATAGTCCTCCTATACTTGCCTGTTCCTCTGAGAAGTATATACCAAACAGAAGGGGTCCTAGGACTGAGCCTTGGGGGATGCAATTGTAACCGGTTTAGAGTTGAACATAGAGCCTGCAATTCTCACCATGTGAGTTCTATCCATGAGCCAGTTGGAAACCCATCTCATGACGTAGGGGTTTATGTTCAAGCTGGTGAGCTTGTCTATAATACTAGGAATGGTGTTGAAAGCCTTTGCGAGGTCTAGGTAGGCTGTGTGGACCTCCTTTCCCTTGTCTAATGCCTTGGTAACTGTCCCAAAGAAGTCCACCAGGTTTAGGAGGCATGATCTGCCCTTAACAAAGCCAAACTGGGTAGGGTCCAAGGTTTGGATGTTCCCAATGTCTTTGTTAATGAGTTCCATGATGATGCGCTCCATAGCCTTACAGACCAGGCTAGTCAGGCTTATAGGGTGATAGTCCCCGGGGTCCATTGTGGCTCCACCTTTGTGGAGCGGGATAACTGTTGGTGTGCGCCATGCTGTGGGTACGTAGCCTGTAGAGAGGCTGAGTTTGAACAGTGTGTTGAGGTGAGGGGTTAGTTAATTCTGGAGCTCTTGTAAGACACAGCCTGGGACACCATCTGGTCCCATTGAAGCTGTGTTTTTGGTTTTGGATAGGGCTGTTTTAACCTGTGTGTTGGTGATTGATGGGGCCCTACATTCTTCTGGTATGGTTATCGGCCTTTTAGGGAGTGAGAGGGGGGTGAAGTTTGCACTAAACCTGTCTGCCAGAATGTTGGCAATATCAGTCGGTTCAGTGTATTTTGTGCCATTCTGCACTAACTCAGAGCAGATCTGAGAGTTTCCACTTAGGTTCTTGACATAGCTAAAGAATGCTTTGTGGTTATCTTTAGAGTCGTCAGCAATTTTTCTTTCGAAACTAGCCTTGGATGATTTAATGAGGGATCGTGGTTTCTTGCTGATACTGATCAGGGATGTCTTTCCTTCTTGGGATTTTACTCTTTTCTGTACTAGTTTCCTCCTTCTGTCGTATAGCTTGTTTATGGCAGGGGTCCACCAAACTGGTTTCCTTTTCTTGGAGGAGTGATTCTTGGTTTTACTTGGGATAGCACGATCCATGCATTCCTGCAGATGCTCATAGAGTGCCTTTGTAAAGGTTTCAGCAGCTTGGACAGCATTGTCCTTTAGCATTGGGGCTGTGAACCTTTCCACCTCTGTCTTAAGTTACGTGAAGTTTTCGTGGACAGCAACTTGGTTTTCTTTTCATGCTTTTACCAAACTCTGCAAAACTGACTCTTTCTCTAGAGCCAAGGCTGGGTTTGCTACAACCATTCTGCAGGAGTTCCTAGATTGTCATCTTTCCTCCTCATCTCTCTTTTTTTAATCTTTGGTTTTCATCCCATATAGCTTATGCTACCTCAGCTACCTCAGCAGTGGTATAAGAAAGAGCATAGTATAGTTGTGTAAGTAAACTTACCACAACAGTAGATGTTCTAATAGATCACTATTGCAGTGCAAATACATTATATCTTTCTCCCGGTTTACTATTGAATTGTCGAACATCACTCGGTCGACTGTTGTATTGTTGAATGCATTAGGTCGGAAATGGAATTGTCGAAGACATTATAATCAATCAAGGAACGGTTTTACCATGGGCTGAGGTAGGTGTACAGTATTTTTCCCTACTACAACCAACTTCCCTACCTCGACCCATGGTAAAACCGTTCCTCGAATGATTATAATGTCTTCGACAATTCCGTTTCCAACCTAATGCATTCGACAATACAACAGTCGACCGAGTGAGGTTCGACAATTCAATAGTAAACCCTTTCTCCCTTATTATTTTATGCTAGAATGGAAATCCAAATCTTCGCCTGTTCTTATAGTACATTTTTTATTCTCAAGACTCTAGTTTTCTTTCTTTTTTGTGGCAAAAAGTTCTAATTTTTTTGGGACACACATATCTGCTTTTATACCAGTTCGCCCTTGAGCTCTAACTTTCATATGGGCCTGTAGAAAGTACCCTGAAGCCTTAGATGTTGGCTAGATGTCTGATCCTTGGCAGGATATTCCCCATAAAGCATCAGTGATCTGTTTGAACATCTACCGTTATGGTAAGTTTTCTTACGCAACTGTACTTTCTCACTTCTTTTTCACTAGTCAAACTCAGTCATCACAAGTTACCACATAGGATGAAATTGCTCATTGAACAAAAAGGGTGTCTCATTCATCTCAACCTGAAGACATTGACCCTCACAGTTTGAATAAGACTTCTAATTCTTTTTATTTACTTTGAGAATGTTCTACCAGTAATAAAGGAGTCAAGAAAACCAGGAAAAAGAAAATCTTATGTTATTAAATGGAAAAGATTTTCAATCTGTTGCAACAAAGGACAGGATCCTTATCAAGTGGGGGTCTCCATTATCCTCAAATATTAGTATCAGATGTTCAACTGTGGTCTTGCATGCACCTCATTCAAGGTGCATTTGTTACAAATTTCACCCTGCTTGCCAGTTGATCCTCCTCTTTCTTCATGTTCTTAGAACAAGCAATTTCTTAAAGGTGTCCTCCACATCAGATCTCCATGGAAATCCATTCCACTTCCTCCTTGGGACCTGAATTATGTTCTGTTGTTATCAACTTTTAAACCAGCTGTTTTTGCATCTTTAAAATTCTTGACTTTGAACAGAGTCGTTTTAGTGACCTTTATCTCCATGAAATAGTTTCTGAGTTACAGCCTGTCATATGGCCCTCTCCCTTCAGGGTTAGCCTCAGAACTAGCTTTTTCTTTATGCCAAAAATAATGACTGAATTTTCTCTCTGAATCAATCTAGCCATCTTCCTGCATTTTCCCCACAATTCTCAAAATAAAGGGGAAAGGATTATTCATTTGCTGGATGTCCACATACAGCTCAGATTTTATCTGGATTAGACAAAAACAGTCAGAAACTCTGACCAACTTTTATGAAGGAGCAAAGTTGAATCTTCCAGTTCCTAAACATACCATCTCTATGTGGCTATACCTTTCTTTTTTTTTCTTTCTTTCTACCATTCCTTTCATGGTAAAGTCCTTCAAGATCAAGTCAAAGCACATTCTACCAGAACTATAGCCTCTTCTGTAGCCTTTTTCAAGAGTCTCAACTCCAAATCTATTCTAGATGCAGCCGCCTGGTGTTCTGTTCATGTTTTTATTATTAAATATATGCTTTTTTCCAGAGCCAAAGTAAGTTTTGCCAGAACCATTCTTCAAATGTTATTAGACTCCTGCTCTGAACATTTGCCCTTTCACCCTAAAAGATTTGAGAGTTGTGCCATGAGTCATAAATGCTGCAACAACGATCTAATGAAGAACACAATGCAGTTGTGCATGAACGTATCGTAAAAGTAGTTGCTCGAATTATCACTGTTGCAGTATATGCACCCACTGTCATTCCCCCAGAATTCTTTCTCTCCTTCTTCTTGAGTCCTTGACTATGGTGGACCTCCACCACTCTGTCTGTTTTCCAATATGTGTTTGAGGCTATCCTCTATGAGAATTAGCCTCAGTTGCTGTTTCTGGGGCTAGTAAGCTCTGAGGAGGTTTTCACACCCATACATCCCTTAAGTACCAATATGAAGTCTTGTGCAAAGGTCACAGATACAGTATGAGAAAAAAAAGGTGTGTACGCTTTTGTAGACTGGTCAGATGTACAGTATCCTTGGCAGAATGCATCCCATAAGTCAGCAATACTGAACCAGTGACCTATATGTATACGACTATCCTTTCCTCCTTGACAGTACTTTCTCCAGCACTGTAGGAGACTGTAAAAACTTATTATATAAAATGAAAAATGTTTGCCTTGTGGTACGCAGTTTGTGCTTTGGATTCATAAACAGTGTACACAGTTCCATAAATGGGCCATACTTTGTGTCTAGTACACAGTCTAGAAAATCTCTCTATTCATAAAAAGTGAATTGTGTCACTGTTTTGCTGTATACAGACTGGTCATTCAGACTGCGAATCATACTGTGGGTCCTTGTGAGGGTTTGTTCCATGCAGCATTTTATTGCATTTTGTGGCTTCCAACAGCTTTAAGTTCTCTGCAAGTATGCTGTCAGGCTACTTCAGTCAGCATGCATCGAGGGATTTCTGCTGCTTAGTCACTTTTGTGTAGCAAAGCTGCTACTTTTGTGTTACTGCTCTGCTGGCATTTAAACAGGCATTCATAAAATGTTGACCTCCAATGTTCATGTGTGCAGAACTTTTCACATCTGCTATTCTTATACAAGGATTGTGCCTGCCAAGAGGCTTTGTGACTGATTGTTTGTGCCTCATGTCATGGCTCATGTGAGCTATTTATGGCAGAGTGTATGTGTTTATTTGCACAGTGGAGTAAAGTGAAATGTCTCTTACAAAAATGCAGTTTTTAAGTCTTTATGCTTCTTTACATGCTTAGCAGGCTGGATATGTTATTCAGCATGTCGTGCTGAGTGACATTTCAACATTTCAGGGGAACTGCTTGTGTATTTTATGTTTGGTGATTTTAATGTATGACTTGTTCTATATAGTCCAAAGCCCTTCTGCAACTTCTGTTTATGAACTTCCGTTTATGAATTGCAGCCATCATAATAATTTTTCTGTCCGATATCATTTGCATTGTTGTTCCATAACTGGAGGAGTTTCAGGTACCATGTACATCCAATCATTAACTGCATTCTCCATGGTTTGTGAACTACAAAGTGCTTGATTGTACCATCTCAACACATTTCAGACTGTTTTGAATAATGGTCAGAAAGATTATGCTGTCTTTAGTTAAACTAGTTACACTGGAATGTTTAAAACAGGAGTTGCTTTTTCCATTTGAGTTGCATTTTTCTAGTCTCCTAATTATCTGTCAACTAGTACCTAAAAGTATATTCTCCTTACCAGAGGCTGGAGTTCTCTTAATTCCATGTTGCATTTTAGTTGTATAACTAGGGATGTCATCCTTACCTGAATATGTGTATATTTATATAACTCTTCCAGGGAAAACAAGCATCAGAAATGATTAACATTTTTAACTTCAAAAACCATGCTTTTAGTGGCTGTCATCTGTTCAGTACATTAGCATGGTTCAAGCCCTTTGTGTTAGCAAGAAATGCTTTGTTAGTGAAATCCTTAGAAACAACCTGGTTTTGTTTGTCAAAATGAGTTTTGGCTTCCATTTTAACCAGTTAATTACTGCCCCTATACTTTCCACAAACCAGTTTTCTATTAGATAAAAATAGTTGCATTGTATGACTGTTAAAAAGGTGTGTGTGTGGAGAGGGGGGGTGTTGGGGGCTGTAATTCCTCCACAACATATATTAAAGAGCTAATCCTGCAACATTTGTTGGGGGGGGGATACTGGACACCAGAAATAACTCTATATTGCGCTTTAAAGGCATTTAAAAAATAAAAGAACAATGTTTAGTAGCATGAAAGATAGTAGACAGCAGGAATAATCTATGTAGTATGCTGTAAAGGCACAAAAAATATTAAAAATCTGTACCCTCACAGATTATCCAGAGGATGTTAGTCCTCTGTGCTACTGCTAGATACCAGTGATACTGGAAAATATTACCTAAGTGTTTAAAAAAAATAAAAGAGGAAAAGGGGTTCACATCCTGCATTACACCCTGCACCCTTGACACAGAAAGCAGCAACATTAATCCAGTACACTAACTCATCAGTTAGTGCAACAGTTTATTTTTAATTACATGTTAACTAGTATGAAACTCTAATATCTAATGTCTACTTCGAGGCGATCTATGCCTGACATAAAAAGCTTTGTCAAATCCAGAATTAATGGACATGCTCCACCTCAGTAAATCTAAATCCCTTAGAGCCACACGCTCGAGGGACTTGAACCTCAGCACAGAAATAAATAGAACTTGCTGGAGGGACAGGTTCATAACCCAGAGGCTCCCTTCGCTCTGGAATAGAATTCCAGTTCATGTGAGGCAGAGCACCTCACTGAATCTCTTCAAGAAGAATCTCGATAGGTGGATGGGGGTTCGTAGGTTTGTTCCAGGGATTACTCCTGTGTCACTATTAGACAGAGGCACAGTAAACTAAACCTTAAAAAGGGCACAGTATACTCAAATCAAGGGGTGGCGTAAGCCATACAGAATCAGACTAGGCTTATAACTGCCCCAGGGCAGATAGCCTAGTATGAACCTATGAACCTATGAACTTATATTCAGTGACTGCCACAGTTCATGAGTTACAAGGGGCGGTGCACCTATAAGAAACAACAGCACGATTGTCCTGTAAAATCAGGGGCAGACAGTTTAGTGTATGTTGAGGTGGGGGAGGCTTCAGGTCAAAAGTGGAAAGAACACTAGACGACACCATGGAGATAGTTTTTAAATATAATTCACAGTCACTTAAAGTTAATAGAAAAATAAGTCTAGCGTCATGATCTCCTTCAAGAACATGAAGGAGAATTAAGCTCTCTAAAGACTGAATGTATGAAAACATAATTTGTGTGATCAGGGACAAAATAAATAATAAAAAAAGGCATCAGGGATGTTCTCTCAACTCAATTACAAGTAAGAGGTATGTGTGTGTGTGTGTGTGTGTGTGTGTGTGTGTGTGTGTGTGTGTGTGTGTGTGTGTGTGTGCCGATGTGTAGGTGATTGAATGGGTGTGCCTATGCCAATGCGAGACATGGACTGCCAGTGTTAATTATCACAGGAGAGCGCTGATTTGCACTTATGGTATTTAGGGACAATTTCAGAGACATGGAAATTAACCAATAGCGAGCTTTTTCCTCATTACGGGTAATCTGCCTCTAAATTGCATTTTTTTTTTCATTTTGTAAACAGCCCCTTTTGGCCTCATCTGTTACCACTGGTAGTGGGTTTCTTTTACATCTGTAGGATTGTCTTATGTATTATAGCTAGGACTGATGCTAGGTGTGAAAGACAGATCTTCAGAAGCTAATTTCCTAAATAGACATCCTTCTGTCTTCATTGCTATTGGCACTGTTTCCAATATCAAGAGATCAGATTATTCTGACAAATAAACTGATAACCCAACTTTAGTATTAGTTCTCCTTATTATAGCAATTCTGTGCTGCCATGCTTCTTATAGTAGAATGACCTCTATCCTACTTCACTAAAGTTTTTTTTTTTCCAGGAAGAATGACTTGGTGACATTTTATTTGAAAAACATTTAGCAAACAGTTCAGACCTCCAGTTACTTTTATTTTGGCTCCACAAGGTTGCTTTGCAGATAATTAGCATTTTAATTTTAACATTTTGAAGAAAACATTATAGTGATGTGGTAATGTCGCTACTTCATAGTTCCAAACTGGTCAGATTGTCGAAGCTTGATTTTAGATAATATTACCCTCAGAGATATAAATAAAGAGCAGCAGATTTTACTGGAAAATAATAATTTATTCATGAATATGTGTGTGTGTGCGTTTTGGAAGTTTTCATGTATTTAGTGTACTCTTCCCCATACAGAACAGTGTATGACTGCAGTATGTGCTTACTATAGACAGAATTTCTTTAGGTGGACCTCTAAGGTAACTTTAACATGTTATGTGTGTTAATTTTGAAGCAGTGCAATACTAATTTGAAACAGTGAGCCTATGCACTAGCTTTGGGGGTACTCTCTTGCTTATATTTACTCGGATCTGGTCAATGCCTTTTTTTATTCCATACAGGAGCAAAATTTTGAATCTGACAGAGTTTTACATCAGCTGTCATACTATGAGATAGATGACACATTGCTGGTCAGATTTAAGGGATAAATATCAATGGTATTTAGTCTGATTAGTTCCACGTCACTAATGAGGGAGAATAGTGTATGTATTGCTCCCCATGTTTCGCATATTTTTTATTTCAGTTATTAGGTAATAAGGAAATGCAGAATTTTTTTTTTAATTAATTGTAGTGTTGTTCAGCAAGGGCACCTAATGATAAACCTGGTGAGATGTTCAGTCATAAAAGTTCCATAACTGTCGAGGAAAAGTGTATTAATATTCATTCAAATTCACTGAAAACTTTATTAACATTTATTCAAATTCAATTCAAATACTTTAACTGCTTTAAATATCTCACTCCAATTATATCTCACAAGGTAGCATTATGAAACTATTGTCAGTACTAGTTTAAAGAAATGTCACATTGTCATTAACAAAATTTATATAACTGTCCTTAATAGAAAAATTATCGAGTCTTGATGCCCATTTTCATAATGTTATTATATTATCTGGGTTAAAGTCAGACATACATTATGTCAGTAATAGTGTACAAATTTATATTTGAACAGGTAACATTGTGACAACCTGAAAGGCACTAAAGGAAATGTTTGCAGTATTCTTCACAATCAAAGAGTTCAAGATTTGTCTTCTTCCACAGGTCTTACAGAAGGCCATTGAGGAATACAATAGTCACAAATCACATAAACAGCCAAGGAAGTGCAAGTTCCTAGCAGCTGTACTGGCTGCCTACATAGCTGTGTAATTTCGGTTTGTTCGTACATCTCCACTTAGTGGCAATTCATCTTTCAAGAAAAAGCTGCTTTTGGGAATTGACAGTCATCCGAGGACTTCAAATTATATTCTTTTCACATCATAGCAGAAAGCCTATATCCTTATTGGATTAGACATCATGTTGCTCTGTCTGGTATGAAACCAATGATCCCTCTGCATGCATTCTCCCTCAGTCCTTTGGTTCACAAGTTCCTCATGAAAGCAAAGAAAGAAAAATAGTTTAGTTCTAATAGCTTCTGATTAACACACATAACTATGCTTTTCACTTCTCATGGAGAAAAGTGGATAAGAATTTTTCGTTTGCATTCAGAAAAGTTCTTACTTATCAAGGAGGAAAGGTCTGACAGATGTCTGCTAGAGTCCCTCACTTCACAAATTGGAGATTAGAATTTTGTTTCTGAATAGAAAAGTATTTCCATCTCAATGGGCATTAAGGTTTCCAGGAAACTAGGAAAACCCACTACTGGGAATTCTGGTAGAGTGAAAGATATTTTTCTGTTTGTATGAAGGCAGAATGGTGCAATGAGTAGTTCTGAAGCCTCCCAACAGTAAGTTTTTTTGGCTAGAGTTTCAGATGGGATGCCTTCTCTTTGGAGTCTGCATGTTTTTCCTGTGATCCCATGAGTTTTCTCCAAGTCATCCAGTTTCCTCCCACACCTCAAAGGTATGCAATAGGTGAATTGTCAACTTTACAGTGTCTGTCAGTATATGTAATACAGAAGAAAGGCCTGGAAATCTACTTCCACCTCTGACTGGCCTTGTAAATGCTGTGTATGGCAATGACTGTTCATAGGATCACTGTAGGAGTTGGATGTGACTCAACAGCAATAGATGGATAGTTGGCTGTGAAGGAAAAGGGTTGGCTCCGATTCACGTTCACCTCCCTAAAATACGACTACATGTCAAATTAAGTGGTTAAAGGCTTGTCTTTTTCCTGTCATATTATTGAGTGGTGTGACCTGCCATCTTGGCCACCATGGGACGCTAGATCACCACCAGCACCCAAGCTGAAGATGTTCTTGAAAGGATTGCTCTACTCTACTTCCATCAGTGAGCCTATTGTTTATAATTGTAAGCTTAATTTTGGTTTGGAATGAATAACAGAGCTTTCCTATGAGCCTGACTTGTCAGTTCTCTTAAAAACTCTTCTTTTCAAAAACAGTTCTTTTTCTGTTAAAACAGCTTGAAATGGGAAATATATAGGTACTTGTCTGTTGAGAACCTTGTATGGTGTTTCACCAAGGCAAGGTGAAATTAACTGTGAATCGTTCTGTTAAGTTAAAGATTGTGATGAATATTGCTTTGAACTGAATTAGAAGATACAGTTTCTTTTTCATTCTCACAAACAAAAACAAAAAGGATTTTATGCTACATTTAACCAAAAAAAAAAAAAACAAAACAAAAAAAACTTTGTATTAATTTTTAAGGGAGTCATTTGTTTTGTAAAACCACAAGCGCTCATATGATACATATTTAAGCACTGTGTTTAAGAAACTGTGCTTTTCTTCAAATTCATTGAAGAAGAAAAGCAAAAAAACCTGATTTTTGTGCAAAAACAGGCTGTTTCCCTTGCTCCAAACCCTGGCAGCCTTGGGAGTTTTTATATTAAGTAGCAGGTGGAGGTATAAAGTTTGCCTTCCGTGCATAGCACACTTATTTTTGGCAGACATTTAATGATGATCTTCTGGACATTGTTTTGTCCTTCCATGGCTGGATGTTTACTGATTTGGGAGAGACACATTTATAGGACCAGGGAACTTAGGAAGCCAGTTTAAACTTTCATGTTCTTTGTATTTAACAAAGACTGGCTTATGGCAAATAGGCAATTCTGAGTTGGATCACAAGTTGTTTATTATGATACTGCAGTTAAATAAATCCCAAGTCCCTATTAGGGCTCATTCTGTATGAAATGCTGCAGACCCTGTTGCTTTTGTTTAACCCAGGTCATCTATTCATTGGTTGCCGTTAAAGCAGCTGCATTATCTACAGTCATAAGCTTACCTAAATTTTACACCTGATTGCATTTCTAAAGCTAGATATAGTCTTCTGACAAGAAAGGATAGCTGCAACCACTACAGGCATTTGTTAAATACCTCTTTTTGCTGTTAAGCTGTAGTCTTTAGCTAGGTTATAATAACAGCCAGTGTCAACCACCAAAGAGCTCCTGCAGAGGCCAAAACAGCCTTACAAGCTGTTAGATGCTTCTGTCTGCCAAATGTTTAAACAAAAAGTGTGTTGGACCGATGTGACTAACAGCTTTTGAAGCCATTGGTTACCCAGAGGAATACTTCACTTTTCCCCTCTGTCTGTGTGGTAGCAATAAGTGTTTTATGACTTTCAAAGCTGTAAAATGTTTTGTATTTCTACTTTTTCTTTATAACTGGTAGCATGTGAAGAATTATGATCTGGTCTCTCTGATAATAACTGGTATTATGTGTTCTTCACTTCTAAGGTAAATTTCTTGACATTCATGTCTCAAGCACATAATAAGGTGGTTATGATGAAGGATGTGTTCTTAATTCTCTGAGACATGATAAAAAGAGCATCTGTTATAGTAACAAATTAATTTTTTACATAGTTACTGTCATTAAAGATCTAAGGACAAAAATGAAGAGGAACTTAAATTTTGACTAGTGTGTATTGATCAAAGCCAGAAAAGCATATCTTGTAACCTGTCATAATTTTAAGGGCATGCCTAGTCACCTCAGAGTGACCTTAATCCCACTCTTACCTCAGATATGACCCACTAAAGAATATCATACCATATTTCATAGCCTTTGAAGAAGTTACTAGGCAATCATTTGAAACCATACAACAGTTTCTTGATAGAGAAATCAGAGTGCTGAAATCTAGAAGTACAAAGTAAGGCATCAGCAATTTCTATTATATTCTTTTTCTTATATATTACTTAGAGGTGACATCTGCCTGGTCTTCGGGAATATCTGATCCAATGCTCTTAAGAGCCAAAATAATACAATAAAAGAAAAAAAAAAAAAGAAGCTCGTAGGGTCACAGGAAATACAAGGTAACCGAGTCACAAGACCATGTGTGCCTTGCCAATACCATTGCAATTTGATGGGTAACCATCCAATCATCCAGGCTTAATTTGACAGATGCTAGGGTGCTACTTTGTAGAAGTTTGTTCCAATGAGTGGGATAGGTGTTGGTTAATAAATTTGTTTGTCCAACACTTTTTATTTATTTTCAGGTGGAGGTTTAAGTCCCCTAGTTCTAGTATTAGTGGAGCTATTTGACCCAAAAAGCCTGTAGGAAACCAAGTAAAGGGATAGTACTTCAAGCCTTTCAGGGTATCTCAGGGACTTTAGACCGCTGATCATTTCAGTTTGGAACATTTGGGATATTTCCATTTGCTTAAAGTCTCTAGAAAGGCACATTTCAAAGAGGCAGGGGGGTATTGTAATCAATTACATTAATATGGACTGCATAAAAGGGCATGATAACATCTTTTGATTCTTATGATAGGCTTTTGGATATTAATTTTGTATAATTTCTCAGTTCTGCTACTGCATGGTAGTCAAAAGAGAGGGAATTGGTGCCGAGGTTCCAAGATTCAGTATCATTTTGGAGTGGGTTTTGGTTGTACTGTACATTAGTGCTACACATTTTCACATTTAATTGTATCCACTTTTCCATATACCACTTGTTTCCATAGGCAATTTTTGTTGCAATGAATGAATATCATAATGAGACTGGAAAATAATAACCAATTATGTGAGAGTGTTCAATCTTGCCGTTTGTTCTTACACATGGGTTCAGAGCCGATCCTCGGCTCCGTGTCGGCCGCTTGGCAAAGCTCTGCATCGAGATGAAGCTCGAGACCAACCTATCTCCCACAATTCCCCATTGCCCTTACCTCAGATCTAGTTTGCCGCTGCAACATTCGCATCATTTGTGATGAGCTCGGGCCACCTGACAGATAAGATTACTTTTATCTAAGATTTTTTAGATAATTTTTTCTCCTAGTTCACCTTTAAGTTTTGTGTGTGTGTGTGTGTGTGTAGTGAGTCGAGGGCTTCTTTCGTGTACGTATATATTTTTTATATATATATATATAGAAAGTTAGTTCCCTCGGGGCCTACCCCACCCACTAAACTTCTAAAACTACTACTGGATTTCACTAACTACTGGATTTGACTGAAATTACTGGCTTTGACATTATTGTTGGCTGTTACTGCCTGTTCAAGACTGTGTGGAATTGTATAGTCTTATTGGATTTGGCTATTATTGTATTATTATTATTATGTCTGAGAAAGCTAAGTCAGGCTTCAAACGGTGCCAATGTGGACAGAAAATGTCTGTCACAGACAACCATAGTTCCTGCGTCTACTGTCTTGGCCCTCTCCATCTGCAAGAAGACTGCTCCATTTGTCATTCTTTCAGTGGAAGGGTCATGACAGATAGGCGCAGGAAACTCATGGATAGAGGCCTTTTGAAGCCTGCATTCCAAGAGGCTGTGGATGCATTGGACCAGACATCTAAATCCTCGAAGGAATCGAAGACGTCGGAGCCCATGTCATCGGCTCCGAGCTCTTCATTTAAAGTTCGCTCACCGGTTCCACAGACCTCGGGGCCGAGTGTTGAACTTTTATCTGTTACCGAGCCTCGAGTCTTGGAACTGGTGACGGAGCTTCCACCTCCTGTGCTCTTGAGGTCGGCTCCGTCTTTGATTCCTTCGACACGTTCTTCTAGACCCCTCTCCGACACCGATGTAGACCGCGTGGTGCAGAAATTAATGGAGAATATGGCCTTGTCCAAACTCATCTCAGTCTCTTCCCAGTTGGTATCGAGACTCGAAGACCTTCCCTTATCTCCATCTGTTCCTCCTCTGAGGCCTGTTCAGTCTTCGGAGCTGGGAGAGGCTGATCTGATGATCGTAGAGCCCTCGGTGCCGGAACCGTCCTTCTCTCGGTCGGCACCGTTCACCTCGACTCCGACGGACCCATTACCGGAATCGCGGAGCCGACGATCCATCCTTGGTTCGGGGACCGAGAGTCGGACCGATGTTTCGGTTCCGACTCTCCCTCTCGGTACCTCGGCTCGGATCGACTCAGCTCCGTCCTCGGGGTCGATGCCTTCGGTCCCCGTCTCGGGGATCCCTCTGCTTTCTTTGGAACCGAGGGATTCCTCGACTCGGGACCCGAGGGCCTTCGACCTCATGAGGAAGGTGTTGTCGACTCAGACAACCACTTCAGCAGAGACAGCTTCGCCTTCCCATAAAGGTCCGTTATCCTCTTCTGCACCCACGGCTATGTCAAAGCGTCGAGCACCGGTGTCTCAGCCGCCCCCAGAGGGAGCCCCCTCTTCCTTGGAGGCTTCATCGGATGCCCCCCCCCGAGGAAGTCCCGAGGAAAAGATTGTGTAAGAGGAGACACTTGGATTCTCCACAAGTATCCTTAACATCGGACACTGACTTAGATGAGTCAGAAGGGTCCCCGAAATCACCCTCAGAGGATGTCTCCTTTTCTGACATCCTGGAGATCCTGAAACAGAGAGGTGATTGGCAAGCCCTACCCCCTTCTGAGGATGAGTCAGTCTTGCTGAAGGCATTCGGTGCTCACCCTTCTTCCTCCTGGGTCACTCCGCCCTTCGATGAGTTGATGGAACTGATTGCTCGAAGGGCATGGGAGACACCTGACACAGTGGAGCCAGTCTCTAGAAAGCCTAATAAATATATTACTGCCCCTCAAGACAAGGCTTATCTCACAAAAGGAGTTCCAGTGGACGCTATGGTGGTGGCAGCGGCCACTAAAAAGGAGATGTCTGAATCTTCCTCATCTGTCCATCCGCCTAACAGAGATTCTAGGATTATGGACAGGTATGGGAAGTGCATTTTTAGTTCAGCGGCTTTTTCCATGCGATCGCTGAACTATTTGACGCATTTCACACGGTTACAGAGGGATCTAATCAAAGAGTTGGGAGATACCCTCCAGGGTACTACAGATGCTGCTGTCTCAGAAAAAGTTACAGCACAACTCAATACCCTTACATCTATTGTGAACTCGTCCATGAGGCTCATTTCATATGCAGCCGAAGGATCGAGTAGGGCTGTGGCTTCAGCGATTGCTCTTCGTAGACAATCCTGGATGCGCTTATGTTCCTTTGCGGAAGCCTTCAAGTCTTCCTTTACTAACGCCCCATTTGACGGTGCCACCCTCTTTGGCCCAAAAGTAAAGGAGACCCTTACCCGGTGTGAGCAAGAGGGAAAGACTCTGTCTGCTGTCGGAGTCCGTTTTTCCACCCCATCCAGACCGTACCCCAAAGGGCAACGTGGTGGAAAAATGTGGTTTTGAAAACCCCAAGGCTCTTTCCCAGGCACACAGGGTGATGCCCCCTCCAGAGGCAGAGGGGGGGGCCGAGGTGGAAGACGTCGCCCTGGCGGCAGAGGGGGTCCGCAAAACCAAGGTGACAGGGATACACTCCCCGGGAAACCTTTCCAGCACTCCTGAGAGGAGGCCCGGCTGTCCTGCTCTGGAGGCAGTCGGGGGTCGCTTAGCTTTATACCCTCAGGCCTGGCAAAGTCTTACATCAGACAAATGGGTAAAAAGCATTATTACCAGAGGTTACAGAATTCTGTTTCTGTTACCCCCATTACCGCAGAAAAGACTCCCAGATGTACCGCCCCGTCTGCGAGACCCTGCAGCTATAGAAATTTCAAAGCTGCTAGAAAAAAGAGTCATCCAACCAGTCCCGGCGGACCAAAAAGGATTTGGAACTTACTCAAGGTTCTTTTTAGTTCCAAAAAAGACAGGGGACTGGAGGCCAATTCTGGACCTAAGCAAACTCAATACCTTCGTCAAGAAAGAAAAGTTCCGGATGGTCACGCTTCAATCGATCCTTCCATTCTTACAGAAGGACGACTGGATGTGCTCAATAGATCTAAAGGACGCGTACTACCACATCAAAATGGCCAGGGTGTCCAGGGATCACTTGCACTTCTGGCTGGGAGCCAGTCACTTTCAGTTTCGAGCCCTGCCCTTTGGTCTGACCTCAGCCCCAGGGTCTTCACCAAATGTATGGCAGTGGTAGCGTCTCACTTGAGACGCCTAGGATTCCAGGTGTTTCCGTATCTGGACGACTGGCTCCTTACTGCCACCACCGAGCGTCGACTGATTCAGGCCAGGGATTACACACTAGAACTCTGTGTTCATCTCGGAATTTCCGTAAATTTCAAAAAATCTGTATTACAGCCATCACAGCATATCTCATTCATAGGAGCAGAATTGGATACTCGTTGCTTGATTCTAAGGCTTCCTCCAGAAAGAATAGCCTCTCTACAAAATCATATATCTCTTCTCCTGTTGTCCAAAAAACCTGGTTCTGAAAGTTTTGGGTCTCATGGCAGCTTCCCTCATTGCGATACCCTTGGGAAGACTGCACATGAGAGTCCTTCAATGGCTGCTATTTGCACAATGGTCGTTCCAACAGTTACCCCTGACACACGAAATTCACATCACGAACATCTGCAAATCGCACCTGTCTTGGTGGCTTCAGACTTGCAATCTCTCCGCCGGCCGACCATTTGTGCTACCCACTCCGACAGCTACGGTGACCACGGACGCTTCCCTGATAGGGTGGGGGGGCATCTTTCAGGGACAGACAGTCCAAGGCGAATGGACCAATTTAGAGTACAATCTGCACATCAATTTTCTGGAGATGAGGGCAGTGTTTCTAGCGTTGCAACACTTTTCTCCCCTTCTACCTCTAGGGACCATTGCAGTTCAGTCGGACAACATGTCCGTAGTCTGGTACATAAACAAACAAGGGGGAACCAAATCTTATCAACTATGCAGAGAGGCCATGAGAATTTGGCAATGGGCAGAGTCCACGGGTCATTTTCTGATAGCAACGCACATCCCGGGGTTATCCAACGTCATAGCGGACAGGTTGAGCAGAGCCATCCTGTTACCTCACGAGTGGTCCCTCAAACGAACAATTGCGAACAAGATATTTCACAAGTGGGGCCAGCCTTGCTGCGATCTGTTTGCGTCTCCAATGAATGCCAAATGCAGAAGCTACTTTGCCCTATTACCCCCTCCAGGGGAAGTCCCCAGGGACGCTCTGATTCACGATTGGCCCCCGGGCCTCCTGTACGCCTTCCCTCCTATACCTCTGATTGCAAAATTTCTACAGAAAGCCAACAACCTGGAGAGGACAATAATCCTCATTGCCCCATTCTGGCCTCGTCAAATTTGGTTTTCTTTTCTTCAAGTACACCAAATTCGGGAACCCTGGATCCTGGACCCAGAGCCGGATCTACTGACCCATTCGTCAGGGGCTCCCCACCCTTCGCTTCTTTCCCTCAGACTAGCAGCTTGGCTGCTCCGCTTCCCTTTTTAGCCAGGTCTGATCTTCTTTCCCCTGCGGTTCAAAATATTCTAGTGGCTTCTCATAAAGCTTCCACTACAAAAATTTACACTAGTAAGTGGAAGCGTTTTGTACACTGGGCAACTACACAACATTTGGATCCCATAATAGCCCCACTGAACAGAGTCTTGGAGTTTCTATCCATACTATTTCACCAAGAAGCTTCTCCTGCCACTTTGAGGGTTCAGTTGGCTGCCATTTCAAATTTTCATGTGGGAGCAAATGGAGCACCTATTATGGCTCATAGACTTTGTAAGGCCTTTCTAATAGGGTCTTTCCATATCAGGCCACCAGTCAGGGTTCCTACATCACCATGGAATTTGAACCTCCTATTATCACAGCTAATGCTACCACCCTTTGAACCAGCCTCTTCCTGTTCTTTGAAGTTTTTGTCATGGAAAACCCTCTTTCTGGTAGCTATCACATCAGCCAGACGGGTATCAGAACTTCAAGCTCTTTCCGTTAAACACCCATATTTGATCTTTCACCCTGATAGGGTATCTCTTCGCACTAATCCATCCTTTCTTCCCAAAGTTTGTTCCGTCAATAACATTAATCAGTCCATTGAGCTCCCCACATTTTTCAAGAACCATTCCAATAAGTTGGAATATATGTTACACAAGTTGGATGTTCATAGACAACTCAGATTTTACTTGGATAGAACAAAGGATCACAGAAAAACAGATCAGCTCTTTATAGCTTTTGCGGACAGCAGGAAGGGCATGACAGTAACGAAGCGAACCCTTTCCAAATGGCTATCCGATTGTATTATTTTTGTTTATACTGCTTCTGAGCAGAGCTTACCTGTCAAACCCAAAGGACATTCTACTAGATCAATATCTACCTCCCTGGCTCATGCGGCCTGCCTACCGTTGGACACTATTTGTGCGGCCGCCACTTGGTCTAAACCACATACATTCATTACTCATTACAAAGTGGATAGGGTTTCCAGGGACAGGGCAACCTTTGGTTCTACTTTGCTCAGGAACGTTCTTCCGTGAGTTTCTCAGGATCACGGAGCTAGGGACGCTACCCATGTGTAAGAACAAACGGCGAGATTGAACACTCTCACATATAGAAGTTATGTCCTTACCATAACGTTCCATGTGGAGTGTTCATCTCGCCTTTGTTCTTACATTCCCACCCTCCCACCCTCAGGAAGAATGTCCAGTTTAGGTGTCTGGTTTGGTTCTCCCGCTTCTGTCTCTCTCAGTTGTTACGGCTGTTTACCAGCTATGCCTTGGCATGTATGTTGTATGTTCACTCCCGTTGGGGTCTGGTTTGTTTGCAAACTAGATCTGAGGTAAGGGCAGAGGGGAATTGTGGGAGATAGGTTGGTCTCGAGCTTCTTCTCGATGCAGAGCTTTGCCAAGCGGCCGACACGGAGCCGAGGATCGGCTCCGAACCATGTGTAAGAACAAAGGCGAGATGAACACTCCACATGGAACGTTATGGTAAGGACATAACTTCTATTTACTGCCTGTGCTCCCATTTACACTAATTGCTCTCTGTTCTTGTTTTATCTTTATTCCCCTCATAGGTATGAATAACCACTTTCAGAAAACATTACTTTTACCCTTAAAGAAAGCAGTTCTTTGGCTTTTTATTAACTTATACACCGCTTGTTTCTATGGCAACATAATAAAAAAATGTAGCCCTCAGCTGCAAGCTTCTAAAGTCATGCTGAACATTTTTTGGTAAAGGAAAACATTTCATTGCATTCAGTATTATGTTATGTACTTGTTTCCACTCAACACTTGTTATTAGCCATTGAACGTAATGCAGTTATTCATCTATGCAAAAGTAAGAGAAAACATATTAACTAAGCATATATTATGACTTATATACTTTTACACCCCCACCTCAACAACGTAAGATTCTAACCTATTAACTTAAATATGCTTTGTCCAGCCTTTGTTCTCTTTTTGCATTATAATACTTAACATTTCTTAATACTAAAAGAAGAAAGAAAGAAAGGAATGTCATCAGTTTACTTTCATATCTTTATCACATATGTTATTTGATGCTTTACTATATAAAATGTAATTTATATCATGAAAAGATTTATAGAAATATTGTTAAGAACAGGAATTTTTGTACTTCTAGATACCCTTTTCCTTCCTCTTCCCTTCCCATTAGTGTCCTTTGGAACATTAATTAAATGAAGTCGGCCTTTCAGTCCCCCACAAGTTTAACAGAGTCAACAAAAGTTCATTCTTTCTATTTTTTTTTGTACAGCCATATTTCACAAATGTGACCGATGCTTTATAATCTCACATTTATTTACTAATTTCTCTGTTGCTGGTCTTACTCCTGTTCATCTCCATCTCACACCTACAGACTCTGGTTCAATCTAGGACTGCCCCCTCTATTACCAATGGACAGATACAGCTCTTAAAAGATTTATCGCATGCACGAGACCCCTCAAATTATCTATGGTATGATTCCAGTTTTTCTCATTAGAAACAATATATAATTATTGACCATGGGATGTGTAAGACCCATCTATAACCAAATGGAGTAGGTTATTTTGAGCAAAAAAAGGGAGATTTGCTAGGCTTAAAATGGCCTGCAAGAGCAGTTAGCCTAGTACTTAACTATGAACTTATTACAAGAATGAGAAGCAGAGTTCCCTTGTACTCGATGGCTCACTTTTTGTTGAACAGACTTTTTTTTTATTTCTTCCTTAGCCTGTTCTTTCTGAAAAAGTGACTTCGATCTTTCAGGAAAAAAAAAATCTGAAGACTGCTGGATACAGAAGCTTGAATCTCACATCTGCCTCTTGACATTTCCTGATTGCTGGAGTAATTTTGTGTTTCTTCTGCCTGGTGTACAAATAATCATTTTCCACAAAACTCTACTTCTCCAACTTTTAATACTTTGCTTTTCTGCTACAGTTTTATCAGGTTCAACTCCTTCTACTTATAGGATTGCAGCTTTACTAATATGGGCATGTGTTGCTTTCTTGTGGCCAGGTTTGGAGCATGCACACAATGTGTCCTTCCAATTAACAAATCTTGCTGTTCCTTCCAGTTTCTTTGATTCAACAGAAAATCTCAGATTTTCCCTATATGCTCTGTCGTCGGATTCTACCATTTTTGAAACATCTCTTCTTAAGCAGTCTCATACTCAGCCAGTCTTTTCTTCATTTCAGCCTGTGATTTTTACAGTTGTATCAGTTGGTCTGAATATCTGTTTAAAGCTCCTTTCATTTTTCCAGACTTTCGTTATTTGAGTCAATATACTCCTTCAGTGTTTTGTTTATTTTAATCAGCTCTGGGTACATTTGGCTTATTTTTTTCCTCTAGAAAAGCCATGTTTTACACCAAAGCTGGAGCTTGAATTGCTTTTTGCTGCATAATTCCTTTCAGTCAGTGTTTTCTCTTAACTTTTTCTAGTTGATTGTTTCAGGGTCTCTTAGTCTCTTCTTTACTGGCATCCAGACATTGTACTTACTAGCCAGTAACTGAATTTACTAAAAGTGGTTGAATTCTTGGCCCTTTATCTCTCAGTTTCTTTTTTCACACTGGAAGAGCTAAAGTTAAGCTGTTGATCAGTTCGCAGCCATGTTGGAAGTCCCCCTCTCTAATTCTAGCTTTAACCTCCTCATTCAGACTTTCCTTCTCCTCAACCACCACTTCCAGCTACTTTGTCTATCTCAATTTTCAGCTTCTTTAAATTTCCCCCATTTGCTGCTATGAAAACTGTTTTATCTGTACTCCATTTTATCCCATATGCCTTTAGTTTTGCATTCCATTTCCCTATCATTTATTTACTATTTGATAATTAGGTTGGTGGATTTGTCTTGACCCTTTTCAGCCACAACTTGAGCTCAATGAGCATCAAATGCAGTGTTTATCCGTGATATCAATACATAGATCATCATACATTTCCAGCAAAAGAGAGTTACACAGTTGCCTTTCTTAGTGTAAAAAAAGTCTGATTTAGTTGGGTGTTCTGGTGATCTCTTTTTAAAAATTTTCAGGTATTCTCTCTGCAGTGGGCAGTTGATGTTTGTGTTCTAAGTCTTCCTTTTTGTAAGGGATCCTGAATAGCAGAAAGCTTAACAATAAAGTGCTGTAAAGCATTACAAAGGTCTGTCAAATCACAAAGAGGGTCCCAGTCTGTAGTATTTAGGAGAGTGTAGAGTGGTGGGGAGCTTATCCTTAAGGAAAGATCTTTCTGAAATTATCTGGTATGGGTTTATTTGGGTTCTGAATGACCATGTAGGTTTAAAAGGTGAGTAGTAACTTGAGGTGTTAAGGAGTACTTCAGTAAGAAGACATCTTTGTGTCATATTGGTTAATATTAGGCAATGTGTGGAGTTGTTCCCTGATCTTCAATTGGTTCTGGTAGGTGATTATTGTACCATTTGCACCAGATTGAAGTGTTGTAACATCCTATTAAAATGCACAGATTCTTTTCCTGAAGCATTAACATTAAAGTACCCTTAAATAGTGATTTTTTTTCATGAATGCCTGTATCATGAAGGATGGCAAATGTGGAAGGTGTTGTTATATATACTGCTGGCACCCAGAGGTGTGTGTATCCACTTAGAGTAATATGGGTGAGCACTCAGTTAGGGCTCCTGTCAATCTTGCTTCTTGATACAGGGTAGTCCCCTATGCTGAGAGGCTTTCTTTTTAATCAGAAAGGAGGCACCTTCACCAGATCTAGTTCCTTGACTAGTATTGTTATAGATGTGGAAGTTATTGCTTATGGATACTGAGGGACAGAAATCGTCTTTTAACCATGCCTCTGCTATAGTGAGTGCATGAAGGTTTTCAGTATAGAGCCATGTCTCAAGAAAAAGTCCATTTGTTGTTTAGACTACATGCATTTATGCTCGCAGTTTTAGGTCCTTATTTCTCATGGGGTAGTAGCAGCTCTTTTGAGGTTGAGTGGCTTATTGTAGTGGAATTGGGTTAGGCATTCTGTTAGTCAGAATGGATTGCTAAGTGCCTGGATTTGTTTTGAATATCACCTTCGTAAGTAGGTTTGGCTAGTAGATAGAAAGGTTTTGATACAGTGCCTTTGAGTTTAGCTGGAAGGTAGAAAGGTCATGCAGAAGTATGTTTTAGTACAAAAACAGTTTTTTATTAATGTATATGAGCTTGCTGGAATAATCTTGTAACAGCTGATATATTTTGAATGAAGAGTGATTGATGTGGGTTGTTGTTTGTTTATGAGTGGTGAAATGGCAAAGTTTCACTAATGTAAGTGAAAACTAAGATAATTGGGAACAGTATCAGATAGAATCCTATTTCGAGATGGGGGTTAAATAACTGGTCATTTTCTGTAAGTGATTAGTCTTGTGTTGGGCAGAAGACAGGTGGAAGAAAGTATACATTAGAGTTAAGTGCAGTAACCTGGAAAGTATTATGCAAGGAAGAAAGTATTGCCAGTGAGTTAAGTATTGTAGCAAGGAAAGTATTGTGAGTTAGATTGAAAGAAGGTTAACACTAGTAGCCATACATTTGGGGTGTGCTTAAGGTAGATAGATAATTAAGGAAGGGAGAGAGAAGTAGTCTATCTGCCACTTAAAAAACTGTCTTCAGGATAGATACTAGACTCATTTGCTGAAGTTCCTGTTGACAGTCTGCTTGTAATACCTCATCATCTGCATACAGCAGCTTTGTTGATCTGTCCTTTCCAACCTGTTGAATCCTGATGCACTCCACTCCCACTGAGAACCTCTCTGTGTGTATTTGCAGGATTGCCTAGTAGTAGCCTAAGCATGGAACAGTCATTACACACCATCAGAATAACAGTATAAGTGATTCAATTTGTGGGAATCATCTTAACTTAAAAGTAGTCATTTCTGTTTCCTGCAACATTAGTAACTTTCCTAGCTGACATTGTTTACTCATTTTAGAACAGGGATCATCATAAATTGCAGAACAAATTTGTTTTGTGCAACATTAGTATCTTTTCTAGGAGCCATTATTTACCCATACAAAATGAACGTTACTTTACCTCAGAGCAAGTAAATGAAGAGTACATCTTTGATAACATACTTTACTGCAAGACAGCTTCTAATGGCTCTGGGTTTCATGTCTTGTGTTCTTTTTGTTCATTATGCAAGATTCTAAATGGGAAGGCTTCACTGAATCTCAGTAATATATGGAAGCAGACATCAGATTTCCTAGAAACAGTGTTACCACTGTATCAGTCAATGAAGAGGATGTATTGTTGGTTGATGAATCTAGTCAACATAGCAAAATGAATGATTTTACCTCCCCTAAAAGTGGCTCAGCAGTTAACAAAAGAATATTTGGCTTATACTGGTGAATCCCACTGCAATAACCTTTTAGTTCAGAGCAAGTAGTCACATTAAAAGAGATCAACCTGAAAAAAAAGGCGAAAGTTGTGTATACAATTTTGACAGCATTTCAAGACAGCTTCCGTCCTTGTCTACTTTCAGTCAATACAGATGGCTAAAATGGGAGTGGGGGTACCAGTTCTGTGTAACTGCCTAAAATTATTCTTCATTTTCTTCTGTGTAACTGCCTAAAATAATTCTTCATTTTCTTTACTGGCATTTTTAGTTCAACCATCAATGCTTTGCAGTACATTTCCTAGATTTACAAAACTAACTGACACTGTTTCAGCAGTCATTTAGTTATGGCTTATAATATATACACGCAAGACTCTTATAGTAATGTCTGCTGGCTTTTCTTTGTTAGGGGTTGCCACAGAGGAACTCCAGTCCGCTAATGATTGGCAGTGGATTTGTATGGTGCCGAGTTGCCAATCCGATGCCCAACCTTCAAAGAAGACACACCCATTCATGCATGTACCTACCTGCATGTCTTTAAACATCACTCGGCCGTGGGGAGGACATACAGACTCCACACAGAAGGCAAGTCTCTTATATTCCAGCAAATTGTACAGAAATGGAGTATGCCAGAGATAGGCCTTTTTTTCATATATCTCAGCAATCATCTTTAGACCTTTTGTTCCATCTTTCCACATGAAAAAAATGTAGAAAGTGATGCCTTTTCAATCCTATTGACTTATACCCATTTAATCTATTTTAGAAGTATCAATCAGTACAAAGCTAGACAAAGCTAACCTATTTCTCCTAACTCTACCTTGTGGTAGACAGCCATGACTTTCTATTTTGATGAAGTTATCCACTCATCCTTCATACGCTCTACCCCTATACAAGTCCTTGCTAACTTGGCTGGAGTGCAAAATGCTGCATGTCATCTCAGATTGTGACACTGAGTTTGGAACACTGAATTTTAATTCCACACAGTCATCCACTGTTCATCCAGGTAATAAACATTTACAAAGAACATAAAAGGTCTACTGTAAAGAAACTGTAAAGAAAATTTCAGAACTGGAATAGTTTGCTTCTCAGACATCCCTAGAAGTGACCATTTTCAGAATGTTGGATCACCTTAATCTTTCCTGATCAAAATCTGGTATATTACTTAAGCAATAACCCATGCCTGGGCGTGGGTAATGCTGGATTTACCCACGGTTGATGTAGACAACCATGGGTAAATCTAGCATTACCCACACCCAGAAGTGGGTTATTGCTATTATACAATGGCATTATTTAAGAAAAAAAATACTTACTTTTCTTAAATAATGTCCTTGTAAAATGGCGCCATGCTGTCCTTCCATCGCTGGACAGCTCTGCTTTGCATTGCTGATGTACTATGCATGCGTTTGGAACTTGCGTTTCCACACATATCCAGTACATCAATGCTTGGGAAAGTAAGCAACGGAGAAAAGAAGATCTCCATTGCTATGCTTTTTTTTTTTTTTTTAACCCTTAAAATTAAAGACTATATTAACGGAAAAAAGTCTGGGCAACCGGACCTTTTTCCGTCGTATATTCTCAACAGGCACGCTGGTTGGGCTGGCCAATCAGCTTGCTCGTTTTACGATGTTACCGGCCAGTCATTGTATAATTATCATTATATACGTTTGAGTAATAATAACTGCTTGTATTCCATGCTGTTCCCAGACAGTAGCAAATCTGTCTAAAGCCTTCCTGAAGGGTGTTTTTTTTATTTTAAGACCACCAAGAAGAGACATTTCTGTTTCCATCGGGACTGGAACTTCATGTTGTTAAAGTTAACATTACTTCTCTGTGAATCAACTGATTTAGTAAACATTAAATACCCTGCCTAGAAAACTATTTTTTTTCTGATTGCATTAATTTCATTCAGAAAAAAATAATCACAAACCTTGCTGTACAAATAATTACATGCAATATCTCAGAATAATACCTGCTGTACCTCAGAATACCAGGGTATCCTTAAGGAATAATCTTTCCTTTATACCCAATGACATCTTTACATCTTATAAACAATTTAATTAGCTTCCACTCTTCTAGGCAAAGGGTCAGGATGAAAGGGACCATTTCTGCTTTCACTGGATATTCATCAGTAACTATATACCAGAAAAACTCATTCCTTCAAGAAAACAGATTCAGTGTTTGCTTCCTTCAAGAAAAGCAAGGAAGGCCTAAATGCATACAGACAGACTTTGTCAAAGTAGTCGGCCCATTTTATTGCCTTTTTATTGTAATAAATACAGCACTATTTTGCAAGGAATCACTAAAGTGCATTCTGCTACAGAAGCAGCAGCTACTTCAACTGCATATTTAATAATCTGGCTGCCTAAGACATCTTAGAAGCTGCACCGTAGACTCCTATATACAGTTTTAATAATCACTACAAGTTAACAGCACAGTCTAGAGCAGATGAAGTTTTGTCATGTGCTATAGAGGATACTGTAAATGTCTACCTGGGACCATACCCCTTAAGTCTCCAGATTTCTGGCTCATATTTTTGATCTGTTCATCTAAAATTTGTGGTTTTCTAACAAATCATTCAAGATTGAGGTCACTAAATATGCAGACATTTGAGTTTCAGACTTCATATCCTTCAGAAAATATATACTAACAGAAAACCTTTAATTCTAGAAACTTTCTAAGTTTATACTGGCAATATTTAAAATGTGTCCCTATTTTTAGGCCTTTGTCTCCTCCCCCCATTATTTTTGGCTTTGTCCAGCTTTCTTGTGCTTAGAGGTTGAGCGCTATGCCTGGGGCTAGCACATTACTGCATGCAACTGTTCCTAAAATGTGATACTCTACTGTTGCAGTGACCATCCATAGAAAAGATAGGAAACTTATGCAAGGTACTCATCATGACAGTGTGTCTTTGGGGAGAGGTCACTGTGACCATAAAATGTCCCTCAGCATGGAATTTTGGTCTGGATCCACTACTGTTCCTTGTATCTCAACTGCTTGCATTTGAAATACTGCAGCAGTTATTGCATGGAATTGGCTTAATCTGATAATACCAAACAGCTAATAACATGCACTAAAGCACAAACTTATAAAAAAATAAGTGTCTCCCTGCATCTTCCTTGCTTTATTGTTTTCCAGCCAACCAACCAAAACCAGCACCTTCTTCAAATTTACAAACCCAAATTTACCAGCTGGTCAGCTATTATATTCTTGGATCATTGCTAAAACTTGGAACAGTCTACCCTCATGCATTCAAATACTTCAAAGTTTTGCCACCTTTAAAACCTCCCTCCACACTATCTTTTCTCCAAAAGGATGTGTAACTGTTCTGTACCTCAACCAGCTATCACCTAGCTTCACAAGCCTTCCTATTTACTCTTACTAATCCCCTTCATACATCTCTTCTACACTTACTTGTTCAGACTAAAGAGAACCCTGAAACTGGATAGCCTAAACTAGTATCTAAATGTGCCTTGAATTGTTATTGGACAGCTTTTACTAATACATTTGCCTCAGTTTGTATTGTTTCTTCCTGTTTTTAATGATGCATTTGTTGTGTTTTGTACATTGCATCTTGAGTTTGGTTTTGTCTTTATAATGCATTTTCTATATTTTTGTACAATGCATCTTGCTTCACTAACTATCCTATACTATGTATCCTTGTCTGTATTGTATTTGTGGAGCTTTTCTCCCCAGGCCTGCACTGAAAATGGGCTCTTCTTGGCCCAGTGTATTTTCCCAGTAAATAAATGCCAATAAATAAATAAAATGTATTTATTTTTATTTATTATTTATTTAAAATAAATAAATGTTCAATCCATGGTCCTTTCCCAGTAAATAAATGCCAATAAATAAATAAAATGTATTTATTTTTATTTATTATTTATTTAAAATAAATAAATGTTCAATCCATGGTCCCTCTAAGATGGTGAAAGAGTAATCAGAATAACAAGGAAGTAATCACTTTTCTTTAGAAGCTGCAATCTCTCATAAACATGAGCTCACATAGATTTCTGTTAAGTGTAGCAATCAAAGACATATGTGCACTGAGTGGTCATGCTGAAGCTACAAGATGATGAGCAATTAGATGCCAAGCACACAAAGGAACCCCTCTTGTACATAATTATTTCATACCATTTTAGATCTATATAGGTTTCTTGGTATTATAGTTTGCTATGTGAATGTAATTTGTATTTGTCTCAGCACTAAAGACTTGTCTACCACAAGCTCACTTTCCCTACAGGACTTCCAATCTTAAAAACGAAGACAGCATACCAGTATCACATTAATGTTGGAATCTCATGCCATCTATGTCATTACCTTTGCAGTAAAGGCAGGAAAAAGGGACAACCACAGATGTCTGGCAGGATTAAGGGAAATCAGAAGGTGGATTAGCACAAAATCAGAAGGTGGATTAGCACAAATATGATGATTATTATTGAAGTGATCTTTTCTTAACAATCTGCTTTTACAGTTGGTATCGTACACAGTTCTATATCTTGGAAGGCTGACAAGTACCATGAAAATTTATGCTATTCTTAGATGGTACATGCCCTAACTTTTGATTTTTATAAATAATAATAAATATTTAATTTAATATTTTCATGCTGTAGTCAAATGTAATACAGTATGAGATATTAGAGGAATTGCTAAACACAATATTTGAAAAAGTAAAGGCACAAAACTCACAACATTTTAGCATCAAGGACAATAAGACCCATTTCTGGATGCTGTATATCTAGTAGTGATTATTTCTTTTTTTTCCATAATAAATCTTTATTATTATATTATTTCATACACAATGAAGAACAAAAATAACATATATTCACAAAACAAAAAACATTATCTAATATCACTAATAACCACACCCTATATACAATATTTACAAGAATGCTTCCATGTAACACATTTAAATATAAAAAAAAACATAAGAGTAAATGCAAGTAATAGACAGTTGATTACAAAATTCTCCCCACACACATAATTATTTATTTCCAAGTTGAAAATACTATGCTAGTATGATATTAAAAATCTGTTCCCAAATTTTTGGATTGTTAACATTCTTATTATGTGGGTTTAGCAGTAGTTTATGAGCCAATATATGTTTTGTCACTAGAACTCTAAAGTTTTGCCATGAAGTTTTAGATGGGTCTAACCAATTTGTAGCTATATAAAGCTTCATTAATAAAAATATATTAATATATATAATAATTTGTGATTTAGGGATGTCTTTCGGGGGAATATGCAGAATCATAAATTTCCATGATAACGTTGTACTTTGGTAACCCACCTTCTGAAGTTGAATCTTTGAAAATACATTTACAACTCCAGAACATATGAAGAAGATCAGCTGGTTGATTTTTACAATATGGACAAGTTGGGGAATTTTTAGGATTAAATTTATGCAGGGCAAGGCGTGTATAATATGCATTGTTCCAAATCATTAACTGGGTATATATTAATTTTTGAAGAGAAGTAGATTTGATGGTCACGTCAATTGCTTTTAACATATTACTTCTGTCTGTCAGTAAAATTTTATCTTCCCAATAGTTTGATAAAATTTTATCATGAAATTTAAATTCTTTAATTAATTGATTTGCTGTCGTGATATATTTAATATCCTGTTGGAGAGCTTGCCACAACAAAGAGCATCTATTTACAGCCTCCTCTTCCGGTTTAAAATTTTTAAAATAACTTATAGTGAGTTCCCTAATTTGTCTCAGAATAACTAGATAATTTTTAGGTAAATTAAGTTCTTGTCTTATTTGGTTGGCCAAACTGTCAAGATGTTTATATATATATCAATCAAAGTTAGATTGGCTATTAATGGAAACTTTTTAAGATCCATTAGTTGATTATTCAATTTTAAATTCGGATTCTTATGAAAGGGTTGAAAAACCATCATATGTTGAACCAGATCTAATGATTGAAATAAGTTATGTAAAGAAAATATGTTTGTTTTGATGTGTTCAATAATCCCATATAGTTTCAACGTATCCTTACCCAAAAAAAGTATTGCTTTAGGATTAATATTTAACTTTACAATATATTTATAATTCAAAACTACCCAAGGTGGTGTCATTTAGTATTATTTATATCATAATTGGCAATTCTTAAAATTCTATTGGAGTTTACAATTAAATAATACATTTCAAAATTAGGTAATTCCAGTCCTACTCTATTTTTTTGGGGTCATTAATTTATCATAGGATATCCTGGTTTTCTTTGGTTCCCAAATGAATTTAGCCAATTCTTTATGAATCTGTTTAAAAAACGTCTTCGAAAGTAATAGATGAGCTGACCTAAAAATATACAGTAATCGTGGTAATATGTTCATTTTGATAATTGAAACTTTTGCTAATATTGACAGTCGTAAATTTTTCCATCTCCCAAAATCAGAAATTATTTGTTCCCAGATTGCTTTTATATTATTATTGTAAAAGTCTTTATTATCTGTAGAGAACTCAATACCTAGATATGTAATACTTTCTTTAAATGATACCTGTCCCACTAAGGGCAGTAACGAAAAGGGTTTAGGTGTCTTTAAAGGGAAGATATTGTTTTTTTCAAGTTAATTTTATAGTGGCAAACCAAGAATAAATCCACGACCTTAAAGAAAGGAACCGGAACTCTGTTAAAGTCCAAAAAGGTCTTGTGCGATTTTTCTGTGACTTTTGACATTGGAATATTTCTGAATTAAAATTACACCTTTTTGGACTTTAACAGAGTTCCGGTTCCTTTCTTTAAGGTCGTGGATTTATTCTTGGTTTGCCACTGGTTTTCTGTATATTGCTTCCCTTCAAGTTAATTTTATAGTTAGACACTTTTGAGAAATCATCAACAGCCTTCAACAATTTTTCAGTGTCTGATAATGGAGATGCACAATAAATGTTAAGATCATCAGCAAAAGCTGCCATTAATATTTTAGTTCCATAAATTATTGGGACTTTATGATAAACATTTTGTTTAATATATAAAAACAATGGTTCAAGATAGATTAAATAATAAAGGGGACAAAGGGCAGCCCTGGCGTGTTCCAGTCTTAATCTGTATTCTTTTAGAGAAGTTTTTATTAATATACAATGTAGTATAGGGATTACTATATAATATTTGTAACATTTGAACAAACTCATGTGATATATTAAAATACGGTAAAAGATCAAACAAGAAATTTGTATCAACCCTATCAAAGGCTTTCTGGGCATCAATTATAAGGGCATAACTATTTAAATTATTTTGCTTAGCATGCTCTAACATAGTATGTAATGTAAGTGTATTATCACTGGTTTGTCTACCTGCCATAAAACCAGCCTGTTCTTTGGAAATGATATGAGTCATGATTATTTTCAGTCTAGATGCTATAATAGAGGTTAGAATTTTCATATCTACGTTTATTAATGATATTGGTCTATATTTATCCGGATTTTGAGGGTCTGAATTGGCTTTATGTATAAAAATAGTTTTTGAGGCGTTAAGATGAGGATCATTAATTTTATTCCTAATTATGTAGTTAAACACAACTGAAAGTATCTTAACGAAAATATCTGTAAACTTTTTATAAAACTCCACTGTCAAGCCATCAGGACCTGGTGATTTGTGTGATTTCATATGCTGAATTATATATACTATTTCTTCTTCAGATATTGGTTTAATCAAGTCATTTTGAATGTCCTCTCCTATTGTTGGAAACTTAATTGACTGTAGAAATTGTTCATAATTTCTGTTAGGGGTCATATCCTTTTGTCCATCATAAATATTAGTATATATTTTCTCAAAGATATTAAGAACATCCTCAGTTTTAGAATATATTTTATTATTAAATTGTATTTCTGAAATTTGCACGGTTGGTTTCGATTGATTAATGATCCTAGCTAACGCTCTCGATGGTGTTTGAACATGATTGGCATACCTCACTAACGACTTGTACTCTTAATTTACTATTCTGAAGTAAAAAGAGATCCTTTTGACATTTGATCAGTTCCTTCTCTGTTTGCTCATCAAAATCCTTAATCAGTTCTTGATCAAGTAATTTAATTTTTATGTCTAAAGTGTGAATATCTTTGTTTAATATCTTTTTATAAGATGCTTTTTGCAAAAGTGTCCCTCTTATTTGAGCTTTAACTGTTGCCCATTCAA
This sequence comes from Protopterus annectens, assembly GCF_019279795.1. Lineage (NCBI taxonomy): Eukaryota > Metazoa > Chordata > Ceratodontiformes > Protopteridae > Protopterus > Protopterus annectens. Next base: position 284,471,746 of record NC_056731.1, read on the forward strand.
TATCTGGGGCATATTGTTGTTTCCCTAAACCAATCAATAAGTCTTTCAGGCACTTTGTAATTTCCAGTATTATATCCTCCTTATTCAATAAATTTGGATTAAGAGACCAATTATAACCTCTTTGTCTCAAAGTATCCTTTACCCCCTTAGTAAAACTCAATGAAATTTTTGAATGATCTGATAGATAATGGGCATGTGTAATAACTGTAGGTTCTAGATTGATCAATACTCTTGAAATCAGGAAGAAATCTATTCTGGACCACATTTTATGACATGGGGAATAAAAGGTAAAATTATTTGTGCTATTATCGTTATTCAGATAGTGAAATGGATCATATAACTGAAAGTCTTCTTTAAGATCATTCAGTGCTAGTACAGCATGCTTGTTAAATGCTCTTTGTGGACAAGATCTATCCAACTTCGGATTCTGGTAGGTATTCCAATTACCTCCAACAATTACATAATATCTATCAGATTGTGTTAAAATTGAATATAATGTTGCTATAAATAGTTGTTGATCATTACAGGGAGCATAGATATTTAGAAGTACAATAGGTTTATCAAATAAGGTAGATGAAAGAATAATGTAGCACCACCGTCCATTTTTATCTGTATTAGAATCTAATATCTTTTCCTTGTATTGATCTTTAATAATTATGGCTACCCCAGCACTGTTTGACTTACCTTCAGATGCTACTACTTCTCTAATCCATTTCTTTTTTTTAACATCACCCCATTGATCATTCATTAAATGCGTTTCTTGGAGTAATATAAACCACGCCTTAGCCTGCAACAATACATGTAACAACAGTTTTCTCTTCTTCAAGTTCTGGAGCCCTTTAACGTTCCATGAATCTAATTCCCACATTTCAAAGATTGACTGTAAAATGAAAGTTTTGGAGAGAAATCATAGAAGAAAAAAACAGTAAATTCAAAACCATACATAGTCTGGAAGCAATCCTTATATCCAGTCCTCAACCAGTGCATACTCACTCTAACCCCGGACCAGGAGATGTATAGGTCCTGTATAATATAGAATGACAAAGGGTTAAAAAGAAAAAGCAGATATAGAAGCACTACAGTGTAAAATTTCACACATGTTTCACAATTAAGACCTATAAAACCTAACTTCACTACGACAAAGCCTAAACTAAACATTCCCTAACAAACACTGCCATGAACTACATCTCTTTGGTTGATTAATATTTAAACAAATCAAATTGAAAATGTAACACTACAGTATATGTAAAAAGAATAAAGTAAAAAAAATGCACTTTTAGTAGTTAGATTAGCTATCTATACATAAACCACATGTATATAAAAAAAAAAGAACACATACTAATATATAACCCTATATTATAGCAAATAGACAACTAATTACTAATATCCTTGGTTATACATTCACCTTATACTAGTTTTATAATAAAGCAAACTTCTAACTAAATAAAATAATATAAATTACACAGAACATTAAAGACTATGCTGACAGGTTAAATAAACATTACTAAATCCCTGCACCCTCTCGAAATAATATAACTACAAAATGTTGACTAAATCTTAATAAATGAAGTACCTAACATGTTCCTATGTGCTTAAATTACCATACAACAGTGTTATTTAATGTTAAATAAGCAAGAGAGTGTTTAAAACAGTTCTCTTCAGTTTTCCAAACCAGGAAGTCCTATGAAATGTTCGCTATGGGGGACCGCTTTTGCAGACGGACTCCCGGAAGTGTTGCATCGAAATCTACACTCTCGACAGTATTTTAAGCATTTCCTGTCTTCCTCCTCGTCGAAAACAGTTTGTAGAAGCCATAAAATGTCAGGAAACAAGTGCAGGAGATCAAGATAAGGAAAAACAAACGGTTTTATTACTCAGGAAAAGGCCTAAAGCTTCACAAATGCAAACAAAGGATTACCCAGTCCTCGAAGCACAGTAAACAATAAATCCAGCCTCAGCAGCATGCCAGCCCCATCAAAAGTTCAATTCAAGTTTCTGATGCAGGTAAAGTCTTGAAAACTTTAAGGAACAGATTTCTTGACTCATTTTTGGTGGAAACAGAATGTTTGGACCCATCCACTGTAAATATAAGCATATTAGGATATTTCATTTGAAACTTAATTTGTTTGTCAATAAGAAATTTGCAGTAAGGAGACAGAGATTGTCTAGCCTGTCTGATCTGTATAGGTAAATCCTGTGTCAGAGATATTTTATTGTTTTTCCACATAATATAGCCTCCACTTTGTTTTGCAGTAATAAGTATTCTGTTAACATCCTGATAATTAAGCATTTTAACATACACAGGTCTAGGAAAATTAGATGCTTGTACCTCTCTCAAAGCTCTGTGTGCTCTTTCCACGATGATTTGTTTCACACTATCAAAATCATTTAAAAGCACTGCAAATATTTGTAGTATGGATGGAATTAGTTCATTATACTGAATGGATTCAGGAATCCCTCTGACAATAATATTGTTTCTCCTGGATCTGGCTTCTAGGTCTGTAAGCTTGCTTTGTATAGCCTGTATATCCACATCATGCAGATTAGATTTTTTTCCATTAAAACTAATTTATCCTCAGTGTCAGAAATTCGAGCTTCTGTCTTATCCATTCTTTCCAGCAAATGAGTACATGAAATTCCAAATGTTTGTATTTGACAAGTCAGTTCTTTTAAAGCTTCTTGTATAGGCAGCAGTGCAGTTTTGATATCCTCCATATTTAAAGCTTGATCAGCTTTAGTTTTAGTCCCTAGTTTCTGTTGTTCCTGTGCTTTAGTAATTTTTTGTCGTTTAGAAGTCACATCTTTTTCTGGTGATTGCAAGTCCGATAGTTTTGACATCTTATTGGAACACAAAAAGTTGCATTATAAAAAGCACACGGTTCCTTTGTGTATTCCTCTATGCAGAGCTAGCTAATCTGTTGTAATCCAGTGAAATATAATCCTTTTTTCGGATTTTTCTTCTCAATCCAGGATAAATAAGTGTAATTAGAGTAAGTTTATCAAAGTTTTGATGTTAAACACTTTGTAGTATCCTCTCTGGGTTTTGATTTCCTCAGGTGAAATGGAGAGCTGCAGTTCAGCAGTGTTCACAGAACGGCAGCCATCTTTTAATCCAGTAGTGATTATTTCTGAGACAGGTAATGAAGGATATTTTTATAGCAGTGGATTCCAGACTAACATGCCTTGTTAAACAAGATTGTGGAGAAATGTACATTACTATGGCTGCAGAATTTGTGGTGGTACAATTTAATACTCCATCAGCTTTGCAAACGCAAACACACACGTATGTGGGCATGCAGGTGGAAATTTCCAGTGCTTTTGTAGTTGTGGCTGATCAATTATTTGCTTTGCCATTGCTCGAGTTTAAAGGTATTAATGTATGAAAATATTTTAAATAAGTTTGAAAGCAGAAATTAATGTCACAGTGCAACCCAGACATTCTTATTGCTGATATTTGTTGTTTTTATTTTGGCAAGAGAAGATTTCACAATACACATATACTGAATGCATATATGCAACCTATTTTCAAAGAACTGGTATCCTTCAGAATTGATATATCCACTATAACTTCTATTTTATATTCTGCTGTTTACTTTTCCCTCTCACCTACATTTCCTTCAGGGTTATTGTTGCAACACATTGTCATTGTAATCAACATTAAGCATTAACAACTGCATATAACATACAAGATTATGATCGGGTCACCAATTATAACCTGCTTATTATGTTTTTGAGACATGGATGCCAAGAAATTCACTTCAAGAGCGAAGCTTCAGATGTAAATCTTGGCATCTATGTTGAAAACACATAATTAAAGGTTAAGATCTGTGATACGATCATAATTCTTTGAAATGCTTGGAGCTTTACCTACTCCACATATTACTAGTTACAAGGGGAAAAATTGCCAAGTGTTGTGCCAGCTTCTAAAGCCGTAAAACACAAAACGTAGCAGACACTGCCAGAAAGGCAATATATTGCAGTCCATTACATTTACACTCACCTCCAAACCTTTCAACAGTTCAGATTTTCATAGAAAGTTCAGATTATTGCTTCATATTTTTGATCTGTTCCTCATAATATCTGTGATTTTTGGATAAATCACCAATGACTGAAGTAGCAAACTAATTATATATACTTAAATTTCAGGGTTCATATACTTCTGAAAATACTTGCTAATACTTTCTATATTTTTAGCCAGTTTTTAAGTTTATTACTGGAAGTTAAGGGCACACTACTGGTACAGTAGGAAGGAACAACACGTTTTGTTGTGCTGCTGTCATTTGTTGATCAGTATAGGCAGATTATACTGCCAAACACTAGACCTATCCTTAATAACTTAAGCAGGGGGTGCTTAAAAATTGTTAGGTTCAGGTCATTTGCCACTCTGGCACTTTACTGGTTTGTATTGGAGCATAATCACCATGCCCCATGCAATAAAAGTTCATTGGTAATAAACACTAGTCTATTTTTGTACATGTGGTTTCTGATATTTTGATGTGTAAACACTGTTGACAGATTTTATATTTTCTGTATATTTTAGGGTGTGCATTTAGTTGTTCTCAATATGTTTTTATCTGTTTTGATATGTAGATGTCTGTTCAGAATTTGATGATGACTTGGATATATCAGATAATTATAGTAGTTCCAGTTCTAGCCCCTGCAAAGATTCTTCATGTAGTAAGTATTAATGGTTTAACAATTACATCTGTTATATCACATGAATACTGCTACCAATAATGAGCCTACAGGATTACATTTGTATTTGCAAACATTTTAGGAAAACAAAATATTTCAGCTTAGATGCTTCCCTGAATTGCTGTGTGACATAAAGTTAGATGAATGACTTATTGAGGCATTTCTGATTAGTCATTGTTCCTTTTGGCTTTTTATTTAAAATTGTATGTAACCATTTCCTTAGCACTACTATTTGCAGTCATTCAGTTCCTCTGAGCTTACCATTTCCCTTTCAATGCATTAATGATTTGTGAGTGAACTGTGTAAAATAGAAATTGAGTGATGCAGTTGAATGGACATGCAGCTGTTTCTTTTTTTCATTTATTGCAATGCTTTGCTTATTGAAAAAATGTGGAATATAATTTTATTTCATAGTGTACAGTCAGGTAGTTAGCACAGAAGATTAAGGCTATGAGCTGTTAACAAGCTGCTTCCTGTGGTGCAGAGTTTTATTTTATCATTCTCCATTTGCCTACTATGTGACCTTGAGCAAGTCATTTAACCAGAAAGTGCTTTGGAAATTAGACTAGGCCCTTCAATGGTCTCCTGGACCGCATGCCTAGTAACAATCTATGAACCTAACCTGATGTGATGCATTTCTGTTTTTGATGCCTGTATGCCATTAAGAATCATACTATTGATTTAACAAGAAATTAGTAACCATAAAGTGACTACAGAATTACAGAAATGAGAGAATAGGATTTCTCTTTCTTCTGACTGAACTTGAAATGTTCAAACATAGATCACTGTTGCAGTTACTCTAAGCTACATGGGTCCTACCTCCACTGCAACTGGGCAGCTTCTAAAAGTTAAAGACACCTTCCACGTGGTCCAATTGCATAAAAAAGACAGTTGGAGCAAAAAAATCTTCAGGGTTTTTTTTTTACCACCAAGAAACTGCCAATTGGCTATTGATCTTCAAGAGTTGGGCAAAAAAGTCCAGCTGGAGAAAGCTTTTACTAACTTTTATTTTATGGGAAAAAAACTTGTATTTTCCTGTGAAAATGATTGTGCTTAGCTAGGAAACTGTATGTGTACTTTTTCAGTGCAGTTATATAAATGCTCGTGTAAACTTTTTGAGAGGAATAGTTTTATATTTGACAGAAATTTTACTTAAATTATAAACTTTTATGTGTTTGGGGTAAGGGTAGTAGTCTGGGGGGGATCATCAGTGGTTTACTTACTTAGAGCCACTTGTTCTCTACCTTATAAGTTACTGAGTTGCCCTGTCTCCATTCATTGTTTTTGATGTCTCTTCCTTGGCTTACTTAAGGAGTAATCATGGATTTCTGTGGTAGCACATTCCCTTACATACAAAAAGAAAATTTCAAAGGAGTCATCATCTGTCAGGCCAGCTCGTATTCTACCTCAGCCATTGGTGGGTGACTCTGCTGTGGTGTTTATTGTTCCTCAAACTGCCCATCTTTTTCCCCTCAGTCCTCTTGGTGTAGCTGTATTAGCTACTAAAGACTAGGAGATATCCACATACTCTGGCTATAGAGATGCCCTTATCAGCTAAGGGAAAGGCACTTTTATTAATGTCAGGGGAGGGGCCAGGTGAAGTGGCTTCACTTGCCTGGGAAGTGCAGATGACAGTTGGGCTCTGAAGGTACTCTAGCAGGTGTACATTTGTTAATGCAAATCACTCTTCCTTTCCAAGGGATTCTGTCTTCTCCTGGGAACCAGGTCTCTCTATTTTCTCCTATCCTGCTGCTAAACCTATGATGCCTGAAGGAGTCATAGAAGCTGTGAACCCAATCTCCTAGACTAAGGTTTTTATTCAGTAATTTTTCTTGTTCCAGAAACAGAAAGGTCTTGGAGGCCTGCAGTGGATCTTGCTTTTCTAAACCTTTTCATCAAGATTCTAAAGTTTAAGATATTATGTAGTCAGTTTCTTGTACCTCTGATTCTCTCTCTCTGGCTTTCACGATAAAGCTGGATCTAAAGGACACCTGTCATGACATCCTCTTTGTAAAGCATTTCAGGCATTTCTTATGATTTGCTGTATCTGGGTTACATCATCAGTTGTCTGTTTTACCCATTAGGCTGTACACAGCACCAAGGTTGTTCACAAAATGCCTAGCTCCAGTCATGATTTACTGCAGACTTCATCATATTCACATTTTCCATATTTAGATGAGTGTCTTATTTTCTAGACTCTTTTTTTCAGTTTTCAAAAGTCTTTTGCAACTGTTTAGAACTTTCTATTCAATCTGGGTTTTCTAATAAACTTTCAGAAGTCTTCTCTCATCCCTACCCTCAGAATGATCTTTTTGGGATGTTTGCTAGACTCTGCCTTGGTAATAGCCTTTCTTCCTCCAAATAAAGTAGACTTGTTTCAATAGTTCTTCCTGAGATGCTCTGATGGGCTTCATACCCAAACTTGTATTTTAGTCAGCTAAGCTCATGCTACCTGACATGGTAGGTGCACTGAAGCTTTGGAAGCTGGCTGGCTGTTAGGAAGCTCTCTGGCTTGCTGAGTATAACTATATAGTTAATGCTAATGCAGTAGTGATCATTCGAACATCTACTGTTATGGTAAGTTCAGCTTACACAACTTTACTTTTCTTCAATCAAAACCATACATCTGCAGGGAGATTCTCAGGAGTCTGGGGTACATGACATCGATAATGCTCATACTTGCCCTAGCCAGACTGCACATGACAAAAATAGAGTAGTATCTCAGATCACTCTGGACTATTTGGTCTTTCAAATTCCAGTTCTGGGGAAGGAGATTGAAAGGTGGATGGGCCAAACAGATGCAATCTATGTTTTCTTTTACTCCCTTATACCCCACCTCTAGTCAGTCATCAAGGATGCTTCAGACATGGCATGCGGAGTGGTTTCAAAAGGGGTAAAAGTACAAGCTCTGTGGGATCTGTAGATAGACAGAAACACTTAAATATCAAAGAGATGTTGGCAGTTGTAAATACTTCTGCAGGTATACACAGACAAAACCACAGCCATGTGAAACATAAAGAATGGTGGGGAGAGGGTTGCCAGAGCTTTCCCCCTTTGCAGACTTGCTATTATAGCCTGGGAAGCAGCAACTCAGCTCACCTTGTCTCTTCATGCTTCATGCATTCCATCAGAGCAAAACTTAGTTGCAGACAAGCTCAGCAGGACAGACTCCCCTTGAATGGAAAATTCATTCTGGGGTCTTCCAAAAATTGATCCAACTGTAGGGATCAGCTTATGTAGATGTGTTTGCCTACCACCATGACAGGCAACTAAAGAAATTCTGCTCCAGGACTTCTTGCCATTTGGCCTGGAAGATAGATGCTTTCTCATTCCCATGGATGGGAATGTCCCTGTATGCCTTTCCACCCTTTTCACAGATGTTTATGGTTCTTCTGAAGATCCAGAAGGACTCTCCAAAAGTTTTGTTGGTTATTACCTTTGGAAAAAAGCAGCAGTGTTTCTCCTTCTTTTTAATTTGGACATGGGCAATTACCACAGCCTTCCTCACAGACCATATTTACTCACACAGGACAGAGGGAGTTTGGTACAACCCAGTCTGAAAACTCTTCAGCTAACTGTCGGGATAATTTTGTTTTAGGCCCTTTTTTATTTTATTTTTTATGTGCTACAGATACTAAAAGAGACAAGAAAACCTGCTACTAGAAAATCATATATGTACAAGTGGAAAAAAATATTCTAGTTTTCTAGTTGGTGCCAGTGAAAGAACCAGGAACTTCTTTAGACCTTGTTGCCTCTAATTCTTGAATATATGTGTGAGTTACTGTCCAATGGCCTTTATAATTATTTTTCATGCTTGTCTGCTCTTGGACCCCCCCCCCCATTCTGATAAAGCTCAAGTTAAACAGCTTTTGAAAGGGCTGTTAAATACTCATCCACCTAGGAAGCAGGCGGCTTCTCATTCAAACTGAACTTTGTGCTTGAGAAGCATGCACTGTTGAAACAGTTCATGAATCTGAATTGAGGTTCTTAACTTGAAAGACTGTTCTACTCTTTCCTCTGACATCTACTAGGAGAGTATCTGAGTTACAAGCTCTTATGGTGAGTCAATGCTACCTTATTTTCACAGAGATCAGTTTTCTTTGAGAAAACATTCATTGGCAGATTTACCAGGGGGGTGGGGTGGCTAGGGGAGCTAAAGCTTCCCCATTAGCAGTAACAGCAGCAGTGTTATGACATAAGACATTTTTCAGTCTTGATTTGGTTGCATCCAAATAAAGACTAAAAATCGGAAAAGCTGTTGTGGGTTGAGCCAAATCCAGCACTAGGCAACAGTGGCTACGGGGGGGGGGGGGCACTCTGGCCAGGAGGTTTCAACACATATTTAAAAAAAAATAAAAAAATTCTCAACACCACGATGTCTTCTCCTTTAAGGAGGGCAGTGCATGCATTGCACATATGCATAAATGCCAGTGCGGATGTAAACACATTCCACACTCGCTTGCAGAATTTAAACTAGCCATTCTGGTATGACTGTGCATGTGAGTGAGTGAGGGAGCATATGTGCGAGCTTGCAAGTGAGCAGTGAGAAGGTAAGTGTGTGTGTGTGCAAGCAGAGAAAATGTTTTGTGTGTGTGTGTGTGTGTGTGTGTCTGTGTGTGCGTGCGTGTGTGTGTCTGTGTGTGTGTGTGTGTGTGTGTGTGTGTGTGTGTGTGTGTGTGTGTGTGTGTGTGTGTGTATGTGTCTGTGTGTGTCTGTGTGTGTGAGAGAGAGAGAGCAGAGAGACGGTAGGTATAAGCTGTCCACATTTAGCTTCATAGTTTTGGTATATTTCTCATAAACTTTGTGGTTTTCTCACAAATCAGAGGATTTAAGTCACTAAATAATGACATATATATGCGTTTCAGACTTCATATCCTTCAGAAAATGCATGTTAACACAAATCCTGTTGTTCTAGCTATTTTCTAAGTTAAAAAGAGCAATATTTAAAATCTATCCCTATTTTCGGGTCATTGTATCCCCGTTATTTTAGGCTTTGTCCTCATTTTTTCACTAAGAGGTTGAGAGGTATGCATACCTTTCAACTGTGCAGATTTCTGCCTCATATTTTTGGCCTGTTCTTCATAAAATTGTGGTTTTCTGGAAAATCACTGAGGACTGAAATAACTAAATAATGTCATACATTTGAGTTTCAGATTTAATTTAATTCAGAAAATGCATTCTGAGACAGATGTTGTTATTCTAGCAACTTTCTAAGTTTATAAGAGCAATATTTAAAATCTGTTCCTTTTTGGGACATTTGTCCCCCCATTATTTTAGGCTTTGTCCAGGTTTCTTTCACTAAGACGTTAAGAGTTAGGGAGGTATAGTATGTAATGCAAGAGTTGGGGTGGGCAGGTTAGTCAATTAACTTGATCAGGCTTGACCCTGTAACTTGGTTACAGGAGACAAGAGCCTAAATCCTTTACACCAACTACCAGACTGCTGATGGAATTGTGAGTTTGAATTTTAGTACATTTTTGAGGAATTATGAGTTTCAGTGCATTTTCAAGGAATTATGAGTTTCAAGGGAAGGGAGGTCTACTGTTGCTCATTCTAAGTCTGTTTTCAATGTTCAACTAACGGTTTTGTTTAGCAAATGGTAATAACTGTTCTTGCTGTAGAATTTGAAAACAGTGTTAGTAGCATAATGCCTTTCGTGCAGAAGGCTGTGAATTCTACTCCCACACCATGTATATAGAGTGCTGATATTGGAGTGCCCTTTTGATTGCTGATTATTTGATGCATTTTAGGGGGGGATAGGGGTTCTGCACTCCTGAGTGTGTCCTCCTTTATATGAGATGCCTAGTAACTATGAACGTGTTGCTGACTTGTCAGTTAGTCCCATTGCAATATTACCAGCATATCAATTTTTTTTTTTTAATGTACCATAGACAATTAATTCTTCAAGGGCAGCAGGCACTGAATTTGTAAGCTGAATCACTGAAATGTAAAGTTGTTTGCCAGTATCACCGTCTTCATTATTTACATATCTCTTTAATGTGGAATTATTCAGATGACTTTTACTTTTGCAGAGATTGTGCTTATTGTCTGATAATGGTGGATTGTAATGACAGAAACTTGAGTAGCCATTTATGGTTGGAATTTTCTAAATGGTTTTATTATTATTGGTTTATACATTTTGTTTCATTACTTACTGGAATAATGTTCAAAACTACAAATTTAAATCATTCTAACAAGTGGTGCTGTATTGTACAAGGAATGTAATTTAATACAATCAGGAGGGTGAATCATAGAACACATACTTATATGTATGGCCTTAAAAATGTGTGCAAGGAGCCTATGGTTTGAAAACAACCCATAGGTAAACTTAATTCTCTACTGGCTAGATGCATTTACTTTGAATGTGGGTTTTAATGCCATTTCAATGAGTGTGGGTTTCAAGGGCAAATAACTTTACTGCTGACGCTAAGTCTGTTTACATTGATAGACTGCATTGCTTGTTTAGCAGGTGGCTAGCAGTGTTTGTGCTATTTTTATTTCAATATATGTAATCATTGTAGACGTAAATAAGAAACAGTATACGCATTGACAGTTTTGAGCAGTGTTTATGGTAACTGGGTAGAAATAGCCAAGTAATAGAACACTGGAATGGCTGGGGAGGGGGATGCTGTGTGGGGGGTTGGGGGTTGCTGCAGGAGGGGCTACCTAGAGCCCCATTCAACCATGATCCGGCTCTGGTTGTGGGCCAAACTATAATCTTGAATAAAACCATAATGTATGTAACATATGTGCAAGAAGTCTATGGTTGGAAGTAGACTTAATGAGTAATCATTTTGTGAGTTTCCGCATTGTGGATTGCAGGAGGCAAGTTTCTATTATTTTTCTTAATCCTGGCAGGAACAATGCAGATACTGATGGAAGTGCATACCTCTTGCCATCTTTACTTATGCTCAGGGAGGTTTAGGGGTTAAGGGAAATAAATGACTTTTGTCTAAAGTGAATACCTAGTGTTATAAATTCTGCTTATGCCTTTAATGTCTGTATTAAATTTATTCACTTTATTTAATTTAGTGCTGATAGCTTCATATGTATAGTTCTAAATATACAGAACATGAAAAGAAAATGAAGGATGTGTAACAAGATGTTAGACTGTCTAGTACTAGATAACTGCTGACTTCTGTTTTTGGACAGAAGCAGCTCTCCCACCCATAGCTGCTATGGATCCACTACTGACATTCTTCCTCAGAATTAACTTTAAGCCAGATAATTAACCTCAAAGTTTTCTTTCTTGAATCAAAGAAGAAGGGAGAAATACTCATATACTCACTGTAGATGTTGCCAGGCAGTTCAGATACTAACTAGACCAAACCTGAACCTTCAGGAAAAGTAATCAGCTATTTCTCTCCTACAAAGGTAAGAGAAAAGGGCAGCCAGTTTCAAAATAGACCATTTCCAGATGGTTGCCTCATGCTATTGCCTTTTGTTTTACACACCATAATAAGCCCATTACATCCCATTTCAGAAGGGCTTTGTCCTTTTCATTGGCTTTCTGGAAAGGAGTGGCTCTACAAGTATTTTAAAGGCAGCAATATGGTCCTCTATACGCATTATAAAAAAAACACTACAAACAAGAATCTTTCTCTAGGTCCAGAACAGATTTTGCTATGACCATTGTCTTAATTTATTGGTCTCCTCCCTTTTTGGCCTTTTCTTCATTAAGCTCTGGTAATTTACCCATATAGCATAAAGTACTGCAACAGTGATCTATGTTTGAACATAATACAGTTCCGTGAGTGAAACTTACCATAACAGTAGATGTTCTAATAGCTCACTGTTAGAGTGGCTTCCCCTCCCTCCAGCCCCCTTTTCTTACTTATAGGTTTTGGTGTCCACCCATTTTTGTATATAGTTAGTGATTGGTTTGTTTCCCAGCATTGTTCTTCAAGGCTTTTGCCCCCCTCCTGGGCAAGGAACTCTGTAGCTTTTCACACTGCAGCTGTCTTTTTTATGGAGACCTGCTCAAGATCCTGATAGCTGGAGCATGTGTAAGGCATTCCTAGCTTTTGGAAGCTGTCTGGTTGCAGTGGGAGGTAAGACCCATATAGCTTAGGCTACTGCAGTTGCAATTTATATGGGTCTTACCTCGCACTAAAACACTACTGTACTTCCTGTCTTTTCATTTTTGGTATGTATTCTTGTTTGTTTGTATGTTTGTTTGTGTAAAGACTTGCATAACACAAAAAACTGTGAGAACTTAGCTGGTTTAAGTGAAATAACAACGATCAAACCATATACCTACAGTCAATGAATTTAAAATTAGAAAAGAAACATGAATCATCTACATTTTCTAATAAAAGCAAGGAGTATAAAACTAAAGTTAACAAACAGCTAGCAAAAAAGAAGGAAGTAAACAAATTAAAGAGAAGATTAAAAAGAGAATGTGAAGGGAAAAATAAATATAAGATGTTTTCGTATTTCTCTAGCTTTAATGGAGAAATAGCAAAGAAGACTCCAAGCAGGAATTATTATTAAGCCTGCCCTGAAGCATAAAACTGAAATGTCACCTTGGTCAGTCAACATGGAGAAAACATGCTTAGACTGTCATACTGATGAAGGTGTCTAAGAAAGAAACCTGTCTAATTTAAGAAGGTAGTACCATTTGCAACTCTTTTGGCAAAGGGATCAGTACACATTTTCGTTGATAATGGCAACCTTTCAATAGACGTAGGTTTGCTAGAAGGGACAAGTTGGAGATATCATGGGGAATGGGCAAGCTTTACATTTGCAGACAGAATGACCAGTGATAGGCTACTGATGTTTTACAGAGGATCATACAAGAGGCCACACAAACAGTGATCCCAGAAACACTTGTATTTATACAAAGTTTCTTGCAGTCTGGATCATTGTAGATCCTCCAATGAAGATACCATTTAACATTTCAAGTGGTCTTTCAATTTTATTAAATTGATTCCAGTTCCATCTTTACCTAAGAAAAAGAGAAAGTTGTCAATATGTTCATTATTCTGTGAAGAGAGATTTTTCATGATATACCTTGGATCTTTATTTGATTTTGATAATATTCCTTCCTTCAGTGATATCAACAATCTAATGAAGGATTTGCATAGTTGTGTTCTAAAACGTATTCTGAAAAACAAAGTTTTACAAGCTGAAGAAGGCATATGAGCCCCAAGCCTGAATCAGTAATGGTTAGTGTTCTGAAGGCATTTAAGTGGATCTGAAAAGAGAAGACCTTAAAATTAACTAAACAGATATTCTATTCTCCCATTCCACAATATGCAAATATTTTTTCTCCCCAAAGAGACATTTTTAAGAAACAGAAAACCACAAAACAAACAAGACAACAAAAGGACAACATAGTACTTCAGGACCCCCCTGAAGATATTCCAGAGCACCTTTCACTGAAAACAATTTTTAGCTACATGCATACCTCTCAACCTCTTACAGCAAAAAATTTGGACAAAGCCATAAAAGGGAACAAAGGCCCCAAAATAGGGACAGTTTTTAAATATCACTCTTACAAACTTAAAAAGTTGATAGAATGACAGTTTTTTGCATTAACATAAATTTGCTGAAAGATGGGTCTAATTTACACTGTAATATTTCAAGCAACCTTGTTCCCCTTAGATCACTCCCTTTACATTAGCATTAAGAAAATATGAACTGTGGCTGTAACATTATCAGAATTTGAGAAAACATTGCTTCAAGATATTGAAGTGATTAACTCAGAAAACCCAACTTCTTTCAAGTATCATGGTAACACTAGATTTAAAAGATGCTTATTATCACATCTCTGTTGCGTCTGAATCACACTAGCAGTTCTTTGCCTTACTCTGGAGTACCCAATGCACCTAGAGTATTCACAAAATGTCTATCTCCAGGTACAGCTCATTGCAGACTACAGGGTATCCACACTTTCCTATTCATATGACTTGCTTATATTTGCAGAGTCTTTTTCAAAGTGTCAGGAATCACTCTGTTGGGTGAGAGATCTCTTACACAAAACCACTGGATAAGCAGGACTGGGTACGAAACACACTAAAACCAAAAAAAAAAAAAAAAAACTATCACAGGAACAACATCCTAGCTGACAGGTTCAGCGCAAACTTCTGTCCCCCCTCCCCACCAAAAGGGCAAATATCTATCCCAGCAGAGTGCTGCCCCCCTGACATCTCAGATGCTCAGGTAAGAGCCGCCCTCTCCAAAGCAAAAAACACAGCATCAATGAGACCAGACGGTGTGTCCCGGGCTGCGTCCTACATGAACTCCAAGAAGAGCAAAACCCAAACATAAAACTACTGTTCAATCTCAGCCTTACTACAGGATATGTACCCAAAGAGTGGCGTACAGCAACAGTGGTCCCTCTCCACAAAGGTGGTGCCTCAACGGATCCTGGAAACTATTGCCCCATAAGCCTGACTAGCTTGGTCTGCAAAGCTATGGAAAGGATCATCACGGTCCTCATAAATAAAGATATTGGGGACCTACAGACACTGGATCCTACCCAGTTCGGCTTTGTTAAGGGCAGATCCTGCCTCTTAAACCTGTTTGATTTCTTTGAAACAGTCACCAAGGCCATTGATGAGGGGAAGGTGGTCCACACAGCCTACCTGGACCTCAGAAAAGCCTTCGATACAATACCCCACTCGGGCATTATAGATAAGCTCACCAGCTTAAATATAAACCCCTATATCACTAGATGGGTTGCAAACTGGCTCAAGGACAGAACCCACATGGTTAGAATTGCTGGAGCCATGTCAGACTCCAAACCAGTTACAAGTGGCATCCCACAAGGCTCAGTCCTGGGACCTCTCTTGTTCGGTATATATTTCTCGGAGGTACAGGCCAACACGGAAGGACCGTGGCTGACCAAGTTCGCAGATGACTGCAAACTGGGCGCCATAATCGACTCTCCAGCTGACACAAGCATCCTCCAAAAGGGCCTCATAGAAACAGACAACTGGTGCCAGAGCCATGGCCTCAAGCTAACGCCAAAAGTGTATAGTCATCCCCTTTGGCAAAAACAAAGTGCCCACAAATTACCACATAGGTGGTAATCCATTAAGTACAGAAGAAGTAATTAGGGACCTGGGGACCCAAGTTGATAGCAGTCTCTCATTTGACAACCACGTGGCCAAAGTGGTTAGAAAAACATTTTATATAGCCCACCTAATGATGAAGGGATTCACATCTAGATCAGGGAGGTCATCGTGCCTCTTTACTCATCCCTCATCAGGCCCATAATTGAGTACAATGCCCTTTGGGATGTACCTTACCAGACACCTGCAGCAACTGGAAAGACCCCAAAGTACCTCACCAAGAGGATCAAAGGGCTCAAACAGATGCCATATGCTGCCCGGTTAAAGAAACTCCAGCTCTACTCAGTGGCATACCACCTGTTCAGGGGCGATCTGTGCCTGACGTATAAAGCCATGTCCAACCCGGAATTAATGGACATGCTGCACCTCAGAAAATCCAAATCCCATCGAGCTATGCGCTCGAGAGACTTGAACCTCAGCACTGAAATAAATAGGACATGCTGGAGGGACAGATTCATAACCCAGAGGCTCCCTTCACTCTGGAATAAAATCCCAGTCCAGGTTAGGCAGAGTCCCTCATTGACTCTCTTCAAGAGGAATCTTGATGAGTGGATGGGAGATCGTAGGTTTAACCCGGGTATCACTTCTGTGTCACTATTAGACAGAGGCACAGTATACTAACCTCGGAAAAGGGCATAGCAAAATTAATTTAAAATGGGTGGCAAAAGCCAAACACATTCTGGCTAGGCTTATAAATGCCCTAGGGCAGATAGCCTACTATGAACCTATGAAATGAAAGCAATTTAGTGCTTTCATTCACTCTAAATTACTTTTGTTTCCTGTGATTTTTCCTGCAACAGATTGGTACTTTGGGTTTTTTTGGTTTTAGATCTCTTACACAAGCTGAGATTCCAAGAGATCATACATTTCTTGGCTCATTCACACAGGATTATGTTCCTGGCATGTTAACTAGACACCTAAGTTCATAGGTTCATAGGTTCATACTAGGCTATCTGCCCTAGGGCATTTATAAGCCTAGCCAGAGTGTGTGTGGCTTTCACCACCCCTTAGGATGAGAATACTATGCCCTTTTAGGGTTTAGTTTACTGTGCTTCTGTCTAGTAGTGACACAGAGATGACCCCCGGGGTAAACCTATGATCTCCCATCCACTCGTCAAGATTTCTCTTGAATAGAGTCAATGAGGGGCTCTGCCTAACATGGACTGGGATTCTGTTCCAGAGTGTAGGGAGCCTCTGGGTTATGAATATGTCCCTCCAGCATGTCCTATTTATTTCTGTGTTGAGGTTTAAGTCTCTTACTCTTGTGGCTCTGATGGATTTGGATTTTCTGAGGTGGAGCATGTCCATTAATTCTGGATTGGACATGGCCTTGTACGTCAGGCACAGATCACCTCTGAGTAGGTGGTATGCGACTGAATAGAGCTGGAGTTTTTTCAGTCGGGCAGCATATGACATATGTTTAAGACCCTTTATTCTCTTGGTGAGGAACTTTTGAGGTCTTTCCAACTGCTGCAGGTGTCGGGTGAGATACATCCCAAATTGGGCATTGTACTCAATCATTGGCCTGATAAGAGAAGAGTACAGGGGCACAATGACCTCTCTTGATCTAGATGTGAAACCCTTCATGATAAGGTGGGCAATATAGAAAGTCTTCCTAACCACTTTGGCAATGTGAGTGTCAAATGAGAGGTTACTGTCAACCTGGGTCCCTAGGTCCTCGATTACTTCTTCCGTACTTAATGGATTACCACCTATGTGGTAATTTGTGGGTACCTTGTTTTTCCCAAAGGGTATGACTATACATTTTTTGGCGTTCAGCTTAAGGCCATGGCTCTGGCATCAATTATCCGTTTCTATGAGGCCTCTCTGAAGGATGTTTGTGTCCACTGGAGTATCAATTATGGCGCCCAGTTTGGAGTCATCTGCGAACTTTGTCAGCCACAATCCTCCTATGTTTGCCTGTACCTCGGAAAAATAAATTCCGAACAAGTGGGGTCCCAGGACTGAGCCCTGTGGGACACCGCTTGTGACTGGCTTAGAGTCTGACATAATCCAGCAACTCTTACCCTGTGGATTCTGTCCTTGAGCCAGTTTGCAACCCATCTTGTGACATATGGGTTTACATTTAAGCTGGTGAGTTTGTCTATGATGCCCGAGTGGGGTATTGTGTCAAAGGCTTTTGAAAGGTCAAGGTAGGCTGTGTGAACTGCCTTACCCTCATCAATGGCCTTAGTGACTGTTTCAAAAAAGTCGACCAAGTTCAAAAGGCAGGATCTGCCCTTGACAAAGCCAAATTGGGTAGGATCCAATGTCTGTAGGTCCCCAATGTCTTTGTTTATGAGTTCCATAATGATCCTCTCCATAGCTTTGCAGACCAGGCTCGTCAAGCTTATGGGGCAGTAATTTCCAGGGTCCGTAGAAGCACCGCCTTTGTGAAGTGGGACCACTGTTGCCATACGCCACTCTTTGGGTACGTATCCTGTAGTAAGGCTAAGATTAAACAGCAGCCTTATGTGTGGGTTTAGTTCTTCTTGGAGTTCATGTAGCACACAGCCCGGGACACCGTCCGGTCCCATTGATGCTGTGTTTTTAGCTTTAGAGAATGGCGGCTGTCACCTGGGCATCTGAGATGTTAGGGAGGCTACACTCTGCTGGGATAGTTATTTCTCCTTTTGGGGGGGAGGGGGAGGAGAAATATGCACTGAACCTGTCTGCCAGAATGTTGGCAATGTCAGTGGGTTCAGTGTATTTTGTGTCATTTTGGACTAACTCTGAGCATATCTGGGAGTTTCCACCCAGGTTTCTAACATAGCTAAAGAAGGCCTTGTGATTGTCTTTTGTGATTTTTCTCTCAAAGTTGGCCTTGGATGATTTTATGAGTGATCGTAGTTTTTTGCTAGTACTGATCAGAGATGCCTTCCCTTTTAGGGATTTTGCTCTGTCATGTAGTAGCTTCCTCCTCCTGTTGTAAAGTTTGTTTATGGCTGGGGTCCACCAGACCAGGCGCCTGCCTATGGGGGAATGGGTCTTGGTTTTATTTGGGATTGCATGATCCATGCATTCTTGAAGGTGCCCGTAGAAGGCATTTGCAAAGGATTCAGCAGTGTGGGTTGTGGTTTCCACTGGCCCAGGGGCCTTGAAGGATACCACTTCAGTCTTAAGAAGTGTGAAGTTGGCTTTTGAGAAGTTCTTCACTGTGATCTTTTGTGCAGGGGGTGGGGGCGGGATGTGGATTTCCAGTGAGATTAATTTATGGTCTGATCTTACCAAAGAGGGATATACTTCTGGTGTGGAGCATTTTGTCCCCATGTTTGTGATGATTAGGTCTAGTATATTGTCTCCTCTTGTGGGAATGGTGACTAGTTGTTCCATTGCATTTGAGTTTATGAATTCTAGGAACCTTTGGGCTAGGGTGTTGGGGCTTGAGTAATGTTCCCAGTCTATGTTTGGGTAGTTGAAGTCTCCCAAAATGATGGTATTTGGAGAGACATTCATACTCTCCAGTGTCTTCAGGAAGGCTGTGTGGGGTTCCTGAGTTTGAGAGGGTGGTCTGTAGCATGCTACAAACTGTAAGGCAGTTTTGCCTATGGTTAGTTGCACCTGGATGGTCTCCGATGCTTCGTGCGTTGCCACTAACCTGGAGGTGTGGGTATCTTTGATGAATATGGATACTCCCCCTCCTTTTGTGGTTCGGTCCAAGTTTTGGGGCCGGAAAGCATGATATGAGGTAAAACCTGATAGTGCTGGGGTGCTCTCAGGAGCCTTGAACCAGGCTTCAGTCACTGCATAGACATCTATGTTCTCCATACTGAGGAGGGCTTCGAGGGTGTGCATCTTGAGGTTTAGACTTCTGGCATTGAGCAGCATTACCCTTAGTTTTTTTCCATTTGTGTTTTCTAGGGAGGTAGGTTTGTCATTTGAGCCTTGCCTAAAAAAGTCACTATGGGGGTGGCAAGAGCCTTGGCCAATATCCTGAAGCCCGGGGGTGACAGGTGCAAGCCATCCCTTGCGAAGCAGCGTGGCTTGTCAAGCATGTCATCCCAAGCAGACAGACATTGGATCCCCTTAGAATGACACCAGTAATTAAGCCAATTGTTAAAACTGATCATTTTGTCTTTGTACTGTGGCATCATTCTTGGTGAGGGTAAGATGCTGCTCAGGGTCAGGGTCATACCGGCCTGGGCTACATAATCAGAGAGCTCCTCTATGTCTCTTTTCATGTAGTCCAGGGCGGTACGTCTCAGGTCATTCACACCGGCATGTACAATGACTGAGTCATATTTGTACTTGCTGTGGAGTGAACTGAGTGCTTGTGTTATGTGGCGGATTCTAGCTCCCGACAGGCAGCTTACTGTGACCTTTTCCTTGTTCAGTCTGGTGAGCGGCACGTCAGTTTGTCTGACTATGGAGTCACCTATTACAAGTGTGTCTGGCATGTTGTTTGGCCTTAAGGGCTGTGACTGTTTAGCACACTGACTTTGTGAACTATGTGTTGCATGTGCTATGTCTTGAGGTGGTGGTTGCTTGGGTGTCTGCTTTGGAGGCCTCTGTTGTTTTGGTAGATTTTTAATCAGCGCCTCCGAGTATGTTTTTGTGTGTTTATGTGTTTGGTTTGCAGTTGTGATAGTTCTATGTGAGACTGGGTTTGTGGTGTGCGTGGTTACCTTCTCCTCCTGACTGGTCTTGCCAGTACTGAATTGAGAGAGCTCAGCCTCCAGTTTGGCTATATAGTTGCATCTTTCGCATATATTTGTATTTGTTGGGAGGAGGAGAGGGTTGTCTGTGTACATGAGGCAATTGTAACATTGCCTCAAGATTCCCAGATTCACCAGCTGAACAGGAGAGGACGCCAGCAACTGACCCTTCGACATGCTAGAAATAGTGAAAAAGATTGCTGTGTAACTGCGTCAGAAAGACCTATAGGGAAATGGGTACTCAAGGGAATTTAGGTGAATGAAGTACTTTCTTTTGTTTAAGAGTGCTTTACCTGTATAAAAAATGCTTTAGAAGCAAGTGCTGAGCTTTTCAGATAGAGTATAGGCTGTTTAGATTGCAAGTAGAACAGTTCTAAGGGAAAAATTGAAGAGCAGACTTTACGGAGCCAGAAATAGTTTAAACTTGATTAACTGGCGCTGCCCTATGCTGCTCTATGAGCAACTTTGCGCTAAAACGCGCAAAAGCGGGCTTTATAGCAGGGGGTTGAAAAGAGCCAGGAATTCACCCAAAATGGCCAATAAACTACAAGTTGCTGGGCTGGAACCAATCCTCCAGGGACAAATAGGTTGCTCAGTGCTCCGCACTCCCACTGGTGAACAAAGAAGCTTCCTCTTATCCAAATAAGGATATGGATAGCACAGGAACTAAGACAAAGCCCAGAGATCAGCAAAATCTGAAGACTGGACTATTCTAGTTCAGAAAAGCGGGAAAACAACGATTTTTTTTTTTTTTTTTTTTTTTTTTAGAGAAAGGAGAAAAAGATACAGTAACAAACAGTAAATGCTATAAAACGGCTAGCGCACTTGAGTGTGTTAGCCTAACAATTAAATTAAACAAAAAATAACTTTTTAAAGTGCTAACAGTATAAATTCAACACAAGTACAGTAAAAACAATATGCAGAGCTGTTTTTTAAGCGAAATGCAGTCGAGATGCAGTAATTTAAGCGAAAGCCAGAAAAAATACTTATAAATCCAGGAAAGTCGCTCTCTTACTCTCTGCTGCTTGTAGAACTCTGCAGGACACCACGAGGAGCTGTGCTGAGTCTTTTACAAGTGAAAAAGCACGCAAAAGCGGGCTTTATAGCAGGGGGTTGAAAAGAGCCAGGAATTGACCCAAAATGGCCAATAAACTACAAGTTGCTGGGCTGGAACCAGTCCTCTAGGGACAAATAGGTTGCTCAGTGCTCCCCACTCCCACTGGTGAACAAAGAAGCTTCCTCTTATCCAAATAAGGATATGGATAGCACAGGAACTAAGACAAAGCCCAGAGATCAGCAAAATCTGAAGACTGGACTATTCTAGTTCAGAAAAGCAGGAAAACAAGGATATTTTTTTTTTCTTTTTTTACAGAGAAAGGAGAAAAAGATACAGTAACAAACAGTAAATGCTATAAAATGGCTAGCGCACTTGAGTGTGTTACCCTAACAATTAAATTAAACAAAAAATAACTTTTTAAAGTGCTAACAGTATAAATTCAACACAAGTACAGTAAAAAGAGCTTTTCTTCGATATGAAAAAGTAGATCTTTACTTGGATCTATTTGTGAGATTTTCCACTCAGATTTCAGTCACTGCGATGAAATACCTCAGAATGTTGCATCTATGGCATCTATGGTTCTCACAATACCCCTGGCAAGACTCCACATGAGAAAGATACTGTGGCATCTAAAAACTCTTTGATCAAATTTTTCTCCATTTTCATCTTACTGAACTGATGGGACTTGGATCCAGCATCAGATTTGGCCTTGGCACCTTTAAACATTCAGATCGAAGGCTCTGACTCCTCCTCCCCACACATAAATCTACTTACACCCTCAAAATACCCCGGATCTCATTCACTGCCTGAACAAAATGTTCGCAGAGCTCTGATTTTGCAGATAGGATAAGTCCTTTTACATTTTATCATATAGATATATCTGTAGGTAATTTTTTTTCTGCTCTTTAGCATTTGTGTACACTCTTTTTCCTTCCCTATCTTTGTCATAGTCAGTTTTCATAACAGTTATTTTGCTGTATATTTTACCATTTACAGCTTTTTATGTAACTTAAGGTGTATGTGTGTGTGTGTGTGTGTGTGTGTGTGTGTGTATGTATGTGTGTGTGTGTGTGTGTGTGTGTGTGTGTATGTATGTGTGTGTGTGTGTGCGCGCACACTCACACGTACGTGTGTCTGTGTGTGTTGCGTGTGTGTATGTTTGTACTTAATACTTCTTTTTACAGCTAGCATGACTATTAAAAGGTTCAAAAAATGTTCAAAATGTGACCATAACATACCTCCACAAGACTCCCACTCCCTTTGTATTTGCTGTTTGAGAGCAGCACATTTAGATACACTCTGTAAATTCCTTTGGCCACAGAGCTCTTCAAAGTAGGAGAGATAAGTTAATTCTGAAGTGTCTTCTTCCTGCTCTGTCAAGAAAATTAGTGTCATCACCTTCCCCATCAACCTCAAAAAACAAGGAGCAAGAACTCTCAAACCAAACTAGTCAACTTCAGAGAGCAGGACTCCTGAGAAAGGCCTCGAGAAAGCTAGAAAACGTATTTACCATGGGTCTGGCACCAACAGTTCTGAAGCCTACATGGATCCATTCAACTTCCCGAATGCTGCCCTTCTCATTGGAGCCAATTAGTACTCTTCTCCATTCACTGATACTCCAGCATCAGTCTAGGGCTTCCTGAATTACTTCTTCCTCAAGGTCTGTATGTACTTTGAGGAGCCTTACTGAAGGTGACATTAATAGAATGATGGAGAAGAACTTTGAATGCAGATATAGTTAGGGGTCCTCTTGGCGCCATCCTCACAATTCGAGTTGAGAACAGTGCCATTGACCTCTCCACTGATGACTCCAATTGCAGGTCCAACCATCAGAAACAATGCCCTTGGTTCTGAACATCCCCTGAGCACCTGTGTTGACACCAAAAGTGCCTTCCATTTTGGCCCCAACTATTCCCCAGTCTGTCTCAAATCCAACCTTGTCAGACTGAGATGAGAATCAGAGCTGGAGTGTCGAGGACAGTGCTCCAGGGGGAGTGGATCGACTTTGAAATTGTCAGATCCATTCTTCCCTGTTGGGGCATCAGCTCTCGACAGCTTGGCACCAATGTCAGCCTTGGAGCTGGGTGGGTCAGGGCCTCAGGATCTCTCTCTCTTCTCCCCATTAGTGAGACTTCCTTTGACTGTGATTTCTGCTTTCAATGTCTTCCAGCAGGTGCTTTCCAGGCCAAGGGAAGGCATGTCTCTATCTTATTCAGATCTGACCTGACCTCATACTTACTCTGCTTTTGACTCTGCTACTTCTCATCAACAGGGACAGTCAGTTGCCAAAAGCTTTGGGAAAGTTCTCACTGAGCCCCCTGTCTGATTCAGACCTATTGTTTGAGATTCCTCAATGACAGGTCCATAGAAAATAATCTTTCAGATGGAAGCATTTACATTCATTACTAGAATCTGTCATGGAAAATATGGATTTGGATGAAGGGGACGATTCCCCTAGATCCCCCTTTGGAGTCATCTTCTTTGGCAAAATTCTAGAATTGATGAAAGGGAAAGGGGAATGCTCCCCGATACACCTTTCTAGGAAGAATCCGTGTTCTTGGAGGCTTTTGGAGCTGGCTCTTCTACTGCCTGGGTGGTCCTCCCTCCTGATGCTCTCATTGATTTAATTGCTCAGAGGGCTAGGAACAAACCTAATACAGCAGTGCCAATCCCCAAAAAACAGTCAAGATTTTAGCTGTACCCAAGGACAGAGCTCACTGGAGTAAAGCCCCCCCCCCCCCGTAGATAGATGATATGCTTACAGCAGCAGCCACAAGGGTTCTGCAAATGGAGTTTGTCTGTCTACCCCACTAACAGGGAATTCAAGTTTCTGGTCAAATGTGGAAAATGAACTTACACTTCAGCAACCTTTTCCTTGAGATCACTGAGCTATCTTGATCACATGACTGTGGAATCCCAACTATCTACCTTAAATTCCCTTACTAACATTCCCATGCATCTGGTTTCCAATGCAGTTGAAGAAATAGCTAAGGCAGCAGGTACTGGCCTGCCTGGATATGGTTGTGTGATTTTGTGGAAGATTTTAAGATGTCCTTTATTAATGCCCCCTTAGTTGGTTCCACGTTGTTTGGACTGATGTTCAAGGAAACGCTCACTAGAAATGAACAGGACAGTAAAATCCTATGTGCTGTAGGAATCTGCTTTTTTACTCCACAAAGAACTTTCTCCAGGAATCAACAATGAATAAAGATTTGGATCAGAAAATCACAGGGCTTTAACCAAGACTATTCTTCAGATTACCCCCACCCCATGGCAGAGGAGGGGGTTATTTTAATGGACATCTCTCTAGGGGCATTGGTGGTCTGCACAATCAAGGATTTCCTGGTCCCATCTCAGAGAAATCCTTTCAGCTGGGCTGAAAAGCTCCCCAGCTGATGCATACTTGAGGCAGTCAGGGGAGCTTATCCCTACACCCTCAAACCTGGCGGGCCATCACTTCACACTCCTGATTGTTGAGGATAATAACCAGGGGATACAAAATTCCATTTTTCTCCTCACCTCAAATGAAAACAAGTACTCCCTTAATGCCACTCCATCAGATAGTATCCACAACAGCAGGGCTCAAAAAGCTGTTCAGATAAAGGGCCATCCATCAGGTGCAACCATACCAGATAGGATCCGGACTCTACTCCAGATTCTTTTTAATTCCAAAAAAAGACAGGGGACCTAAGTCCTATTCAAGACCTAAGTTATTTAAAACCAGTTTCTGAAGCAGGGCAAAATTCTGGATGGTCACGGTTAAGTCCATTTTACTTCTACTCAGGAAGGACAAATGGATGTGCTCAGTAGATCTCCAAGATACCTACTGTCATATAAAGATAAACAGGAACTTCAGGCGATTCTCCAGTTTCAGGCTGGGAGACAGTCATTTTCAATTCAGAGCTCTGCTCTTTGGACTCACCACAGCACCCCAGGTGTTTACAAAATGCATGGCAGTAGTGACAGCCTACCTCAGACTGCTGGAGTTCCAGGTGTTCCTGTACTTGAATCAGCTCCTAACTGCTCTGACCAGGGATCTATTGATTCAGCAAAGGGGTCTTTTACTCCAGTTAGTTCACAGCTTGGGAGTAACCGTAAATCTGGAAAATAGCAAACTGATCCCAACTCAGTCCCTAGAGTTTATTGGGTGCCATCTGGTTAGAATAACTCAAATAGCCACCTTGCCACAACATAGGATTCTCTGTATTAAAAAAACAGAAAACCAGGTGTTGTCCAACCCATCACCCCTAGCAAGACTAATTCTGGAACTTCTTGAGCTTACAGCTTCTACGGTCTCCTTGACTCCTCTATCTAGATTTCACATGAGAGTCCTTCAATGGACCCTATACATTCAATGGTCACAACTTTATCACTCCCTCAGTAACCCAGTCAGACTTACACCTGTGCACAGAATTCATATAGCATGGTGGTCCAGATCCACAGAGCTGTTAGTGGGATATCCTTTCTGTCCTTCTCCTCCCATAGTTGTAGTTATCACAAATGTTTCTCTTTAGAGTGGGGGGGAGTATTACAAAGGGAAGACTGTTCAAGGTAACTGGACACCATTAGAGACCAACCTTCACATTAGTGTCCTGAAAATGAGAGTGGTCCTATTGGTGTTGCATGCATTTCAAGACTCTCTTCCAGTGGATTTGATTTTAGTACAGACAAACAACATGTCTGTAGTCTGGTACATGAACAAGCAGGTAAGAACCAGGTCATACCCTTTATGTTGAGAAGCCATGGCAATGGACAATGTCTTTTTGTTGCTTTATATTTGCATGCATATACTGGGGATTCTCAACATAGTAACAGACAGGTTAAGCAGGTGCATTCTTCTACCTCATGAGTAGTCCCTCAATCAGATTCAGGTGAATGACATCTTCCTCTGCTGGGGCCAAACTTGCTGCAACTTGTTCGTGTCTAACTAAACAGCAAGTGCAGCAGTTACTGTGACCTAATCACTTCTCAGGGTGAGTTACCAAGGGAAGTTCAGATCCACAGTTGGCCCCTGGATCTCCTTTATGTCATTGCTCCACTTCCATTGATCACAAAATTCATTCATAAAGCCAGAAGTTGCAAGGTGAAAGTATTCTTCATTGCTCTAGATTGCCATTGGCCAGTTTGGTTTCTTTACTTTTGGTCTCATCTCCTATGTCCACCCATGATGCTGACTTACAGTGCAGACCTCCAATCCCATCCATCCAGGCATCCTCTCCCAGACCCAGAAATCTTGAAATTAACTGCTTGGTTACTCTAATTGCAATGATGGCCAGAGATTCCAGGTTTTTGGGCAACATAGTCCTAACAGCTTCACAGAAGTCTAGCACCAGGAGTATATACAGAAGCAAATTAAAAAGATTTTCCTTTTGGGCTACAGGAAATGGTTTAGGTCACTTTTCTGTGCTCCTTCCTTCTATTTTACAGTTCTTGTCAGAATTGTTCCAAAATAGTTCTAGTTTTTCCACAATCAAATTTCAATTTGCAGCCATATCTAATTTTCACATAGACCAGAATGAGACTCCCATAGCCTCATTAAAGGTATCTAAGGCCTTTTTAGTGGTACTTTCCTTCTTTGGCCCCCTATAAGGGAACCATTTTCTCTATAGGATATTACAGTGATGTTTAGTGATGCTTCAGGCCCTTACACTACATTCATTTGAGCCAGCAGCTTCTGTAGACTTAAAGTTTTTAACATGGAAGCCAATCTTTTTGGTAGCAGTTACTTCTGCAAAGAACATTTCAGAATTACAGGCTCTCTCATGCAAACCACCATATCTGTTTCTTTTTTATAAAGACAGGGTCTGTCTAAAACCAAATCCCTCTTTTATGCCGAAGAAGGCATCTAAATTTAACATAAATCAGTTTATTAATCTACCAATTTTTTTCCAAAGTTTTCAAATAAAGGGGAATACATATTGCATTTACTTGATGTTCATAGACAACCTAGATTCTACCTACATAGAACTGAAGACTTTTGGAAATCAGGCCAGTTATTTATTGCATTATCTAATGAGAAACTGTGACATGATGACTCTAAGGTCACTCTCTCAAGATGGCTCTTAAACTATATTACATTTGTTTATGACAAGTTGGGTTTACCATTAACCAAAAAACTGACATCAACAAGGGCAGTGACAACCTCCACAGTTTTTCAGCACCATTTCTCAGTTAATGAGATTTGTGCCACTGTTAGCTGGTCTACCAGTACTTTTATGTGTCACTATAAGCTGGATGTACAATTCAGGGTCTTGTAGCTCCTTTGTCTCTGCTGATCTCAGGAACATCCTTCCATAATACCACCATTTTGTGCAGCTAGGGAATCTATCCAATCAGTTAAAGCAGACAAAAATGGAAAACATCGGATACAAACGTTAAGTACTCAACACAATGATAAATCTGTGTTGTCCTATTTTTGTCTGGTTTAACATCCCACCTTCTTCCAAATCATTACCTACTGTACCTTGAAGAATGGGTGGCACTCTAGGAGAGTCTTACTAACGCAAACCTCATAAGGTTGGTTCCCTCTGTCATTCACATGGAACAGTCCTTCCCTGTTTTGCTGTATGGAACATGTTTTTTAGTGGAGTTCTCAATAGTTGAAACCATACCTTTCAACCTCTTACAGTAAGAAATCTGGACAAAGCCATAATTAAAAGTGGGACAATTGCCCAAAAATAGGGGCGATTTTTAAATACTGCCCTTACAAATTTAGAAAGTTGATACAATAACAGGCTTTACATTAGCATGAATTTTCTGAAGAGTGTGAAGTTTGAAACTCAAATGTCTGATTATTTTCTAACTTCAGTTTTTAATGATTTGCCTCTAATTTATCAGAAAACCACAGTTTTATGAAAAAAAAAATGAACCAAAAAATACAAGACAAAAATCTGCACATTCTGCAAAAATCTGTACAGTTGAGAGGTATGGTTGAAACATATATTCTTATATTAGGCAAATTCAACTTGATGTATTTTGAGCGTGAAAGGGGAATTATGAGTAGGGAAGGAGTTAAAACCATGGATCCAAAGGTTTAAAGGTTCCAAGGCTGGATCGAAGTCCCATCAGCTGAACCAGACAAAAATAAGACAACCTGAATCTATCATTATTCATTTCCCAGCTTCAACATCATTTATCTTTTCAAATCCCAGTTCTGGGGTTTGTTAGCACAGAAATCTTTTGGTGGAGAAAACAGATATCCTTAAGTCCAGGTCTCCCCTTTTCCCTCCCTGCTCCAAGGCAGTCAGTCACCACAGATGTTTCAGACTTTGCCTGGGGAGCTGTTTTAGGAGGAGTAAAAGTGCAGGAGGTGTGGGACATCAAGGAAAGATGCAAGCACATTAATGTCAAGGAGGTACTTGCCCTGATCAAGGCACTCAACTCTCTGAATGATGTTTGGTCCCCATAACCTCTTTAAGTGATTGCAAGCAATACCACAGTTATGTTGTACATCAACAAGCAAGGGTGGCCCAGACTGTACTTCCTTTGCAGACTAGCCACGTTAACTAAGCATATAGCCTTACAGCACATTCTCACTTTACAGGCATCCTACATTCTGTCAGAGCAGAATTCTGTGGCAGCCAAGCTTAGCAGGACCAGGGTAGAGCCTCATGAATGGAAACTAGATTGGGGTCTTCCAAGATTTGATCCATATGTGGGGAAATCCAGAGGTAGACCTCTTTACCTCCTCTCTGAATAATCAGTTAACAAGATTCTGTTCCAGGACTCCACACAAAAAGGCCTGGAAGGCAGATGCCTTTTCATTTCCTTGGACTGGAATGTTTCCTGTCATTTTCCCACCCTTTCCACTAATATCCAGGATACTTATGAAGATTTAGAAGGAATCCCCCAAGATCATTATGCTTACTCACATCTAGCCTAGACAACCTGGCTTTGCTGCTTTTGGAAATGGCCATGGGCAATTACCACAAGCTTCCTCACAGACTGGATCTGCTCACACAAGAAGAGGGGTGTTTGACACCCTTGACATCAATCATCTTCAACTGACTGCATGGATGATAGGGCCTTAATTCATTTTAGGTGTAGATCAGAGTGTGTATGTTCCTTTAAGAGCCATTCCAGTCAGTGAGCACGTTCAAGCAAGAGTGCCATTTTATAGTGAGCAGCCGAGGTGTCAGCATGCATGTGTACAGTAGTCAGTTAATTTAAGTTTAAGGTTACCATTCTCCATCCTGATGTATTTGTGTGTAATAAACTAGTTAAATGAACACCCAGCCTCATCATCTTATTCAATATGCACAAGATGAGCGACATGGTGTCAGAATGGCATCCAGAGTAAAACTACTTCTTCACGACCATGAGGCAGTCAGTTACAGTTGGGAGGAATATACAGGAGTGGATCGTCCCTGCTCAAACTACTCACAAACAAGTCAGAAAGACAAATCCAGGTTCTAAAACTCGCTTAAATGATTTTTTAATCAACAAATTTAAAACTGAGAGTTCAAAACATTCCAAACTACTTTCTATTTAAAGAAATGCTCGAAATTATGATATATTGATAAAAATACTCAAAAATGCTTACAAAAGTGCTAGAAATAACTTCCAAATCACATAAAATTTATAAAAAAGAGGGAAAACAACCTACGTGCTTCTTTTTCGTATTAACTAAAGCAGTCCAAGATATCTGTAGTGTGCAAAGTGTTCGCAAGTTTGTGCAGTGTTACAGTACAGTTATTTTGCAGAAAATGGTCATTTCAAAGAGTTTATAGTATGGCTGAATATTTTCTTGAATACCTGGTGTGTGTTTATACACAATTACAAGGACATTTATTTGGCATGGCAGAAGGATTTTGCAGACCTGGTCCATTTGTATTTGCTTTTTCTGACAAAGATGCACATACAAAGGCATTTATTCTGCTTAATTTAATTGGTTCAGAAGCCATTGAAAGGGGGCGCTCATTTGTGAATGCCTCAACTGTGTATGCAGGGGAGGGGGAAAGTCTGGCTGAACCCGGGAAGACCTGAGTGCTTAAAACGTAAATTTAGAGTAATGTGTAACCCCCAAATGAATATTGCAATGGAAAGGCACATATTTTACACAAGAGATCAAAAGCCTGGTGAAACTTTTGCAGCCTATATAACTGACTTGAAAAACAAGGCAAAAATGTGCAGATATGATGATTTAAGAGACGAGTTGATAAAAGACAGGCTTGTATGTTCATAGGTTCATAGGTTCATAGGTTTATACTAGGCTATCTGCCCTAAGGCATTTATAAGCCTAGCCCAAATTATTGTGGCTTACGCCACCCCTTATATGAAAAAATACTGTGCCCATTAGTTTGTTGTGCCTCTGTCCAGCAGTGACCCAGAGATGATTCCCGGGGTAAACCTACGATCTCCCATCCACAGGTCTAGATTTCTCTTGAACAGAGTCAGCGAGGTGCTCTGCCTCACATGGACCGGGATTTTATTCCACAGCATAGGGAGTCTCTGAGTGATAAATCTATCCCTCCAGCACGTCCTATTTATATCCGTGCTAAGGTTTAAGTCGCTTGCTCTAGTGGTTTTGGTGGATTTGGATTTTTGAGGTGGAGCATGTCCATTAATTCCGGGTTGGACATGGCCTTGTATGTCAGGCACATGTCACCTCTGAGAAGACGGTATGCGACTGAATAGAGCTGGAGTTTCTTCAATCTGGCAGCATATGACAGATTTTGGAGTCCCTTTATCCTTTTGGTGAGGAACTTTTGGGGTCTCTCCAATTGCTGCAGATGTCGGGTGAGATACATCCCGAATGGGGCATTGTACTCGATCATTGGTCTGATAAGTGAAGAGTACAGGGGAATAATGACCTCACTAGATCTGGATATGAATCCCTTCATGATCAGGTGGGCAATGTAGAAGGTCTTTCTAACCACTTTAGCAATGTGAGTGTCAAAAGAAAGGCCACTGTCAACCTGGGTCCCCAGGTCCCTGATAACCTCTTCTGTGCTTAGTGGATTGCCACCTATATGGTAGCTTGGGGTTACCTTGTTTTTCCCGAAGGGTATGACTATACATTTTTTGGCGTTTAACTTCAGGCCATGGCTCTGGCACCAGCTATCTGTTTCCGTGAGTCCCTTCTGAAGGATATCAGTGTCCGATGCACTTTCCACTATGGCGCCCAGTCATGTGGTATTAAAGATGATGCAGTGAGAACGATTTTGCTTCTAGACAGTCATTTAACTTTGAATAAGGCCATAGAGATTTGTCAGATATATGAGCTCACAGAAAAGCACACAGATATGTTTACAAGTGAGAAAAGCCTGCTTTCATTGCCTTCCAGTGCTAATGTTGTTAGTATGCTATGCAGCACGTGGTTAAACGATACAGGCCTATGGGTGTGGCTGCTGCCTTTCTAGCAAGTTTTAGGGCAGCTCCAGTAAAGTTCAGAGCATGCTTAGTGAAGCAGAGGGGTGAGTCAGCAAAATCTACGGCAAGCCTAATAGTCAGCTGTCGTAATTGTGGAGGTAGCCATGAGGCCAAAAAAGAAAAGTGCATATAAAAAGTGTAATAATTTCAAAAGGTTCTATAAATCAAAAGGGGCACATTCTTTTATTAAACGAGAGCATTCAAAGTGGTAGGTTGATCAACTAGAAAGCTGATACCTTACTTTTTATGTTGATGGGATGTCTGTGCTTGGTGAAACAGTCAATGCAGTAGATTTGTGGGCAAAGAATGAAGTATTTAGTACTGTTCTGATTAATGGGAGACCTGTAGAGCTCAAAGTTGATACTGGTTCAAAGTTCAATGTTATGTCAGCAGAAATGTTTGCCAAAGTAAGTGCTGGTGAGAAACTTGATCTTGAAAAGTGTGCAAAGCTTGTTGCTTATGGTGAAGAAGAAATTCAGACCGAAGGCTCAATAGTGCTTTCATGTTACTGTGCTGGGAACAGCTATGACTTGCAATTTTACATAGTCAAGAGGCACGTACAGTCATTGTTAGGCCTCAGAGACAGCTTGAAAATGGGAATGCTGTAATTTAATGCAGAAGCCCACCATGTAAGCACTTATAACAATGACAATTTCATTCAAACTATTTTTTCTGACTATGCTGATCTTTTCAAAGACAAGTTAGGCAAACTCCCAGTTGTGTACTCCATGAAGTTAGACCCTGAAGGTAAGCCCAGTTATAAGACTAGCAAGGAAAGTTCCGGTAGCCCTGCAAGGCAGAGTCAAAGCTGAGCTAGATAGAATGGTGCATTTGTGTGTAATTTGTCCAGTAGAAGAACCAACTGAATGGGTATCCTCCATGGTGGTCGTTCATAAGAAAAGCTCAAATTATATTAGAATATGTACTGATCCAAGAGATTTGAACAAAACACTAAAATGACCTCATTGTACAATGCATACAGTCAAAGAAGTTGCTGCTGTTATGCAAATACTATATTTTTTTCATGCTTCGATGCAAAAAGTTAATTTTGGCAAATTTTGCTTAACCAAAAATCTTCATTGCTTACCACTTTCAGTACACTATTTGGAAGGTAAAGATTTTTGAGAATGCCATTTGCAATAAATTCTGCCAGTGAAGTCTTTCAACGTGCAATGGAGCAATTTTTTTCTGGCAATTCATGTGCTGTTATAGTAGATGATATTCTTGTAGGAGGCAATGGTGACGTTGAACATGATAGAAACCTCAGGAACGTTATGGAACGTGTTTGTGAGGTGAATTTAAGCTGAATCCTCAGAAATGCAAATTCAGGCTGCAGGAAATTACTTATGCAAGTCATTTGTTTATCATTGCAGGCTTACGACCAGATCCTTCCAAGCAACTGCAGTTCTTGAGATACCAGCTCCAGACTGTCACCTCCTTGGCATGGTCAACTATTTGGGCAAGGTCATTCCTGATTTGAATGAGCTTTCGGCTCTGTTAAGAGAGCTGACATGCAAAGATGTAACTTGGTACTGGTCAGAACAACACCAAAGAGCATTTGATGTCCTGAAATGGAGAATTGCCAGTCCACCCACTTTAAGATATTATGATGATCATAAACCTGTAATTCTTTCTTGTGATGCTTTGAAGTTCGGTCTTGGTACAGTCATTCTTCAAGAGGGCAGACCTGTAGCCTATGCATCCAGAACCCTAACCCAAACTGAAATGCAGTATGCTCAGATAGAGAAAGAGCTCTTGGCAATTATGTTTGCATATTCGAAGTTCCATGATTATATTTATTGCCGACCTTTTCAAACCGAGACTGACCACCAACCTTTGGTCACTATTTTAAAAAAGTCAATGCACACAGCTCCGGTGAGATTGCAACCCATGATGGTGAAATTGCAAAAGTACAATTTTCACTTGATTTACATAAAAGGCAATCTTCTCTGTCTTGCTGATACTTTATCCAGATCACCCAGAATAAACACTGAATAGCATGAAAATGAGAAAACTGATTTTGAAGTCGCAGAAATGAAACATTTTTCTTCCGCACATCTTGATGAGCTTAGAACTCACACAGCTTCAGATCCAGTTCTCCAGAAGCTCAACCACTTTATCAGTCGAGGATGGCCGTCAAAGCAGTCTTGTTTGCCACCAGATGTGCAACAGTATTTTCCTCTAGAGAGATTTTGATGGAAGATGACATTTTCATGAAAGGTCCAAAAGTGAGTGTTCCAAAATCCTTGCAACAAGAAAGAGTATATTAAAATCTTGCATCATGGCCACTCAGGAACTGATTCTATCAAAAGAAGGACGAGAGAACTAGTATTTTGGCCTTCTGTGTCCAAAGATATTGAGAAAGAACTTTCAGCTTGTTCTGTCTGTAATATTACTAAACTGCATCAACAAAAAGAACCACTTCAGCTAAGCTAGATTCCTGAACTACCTTGGTCGACAGTAGCTACATATATTTTCGAATGGAATGGTCAACATTACGTGGTATTAGTAGACTCTTATTCAGATTGGTTCAGGATTGACCTTCTTCCTAATCTAATGTCCAATTCTGCCATTAATAAATTGAAGAGATGTGTTTCTGTCCTTGGTAGTCTGCACAAAGCCATTACTGATAATGGTGCACAGTTTACAAGTCAGCAGTTCAAGAGATTTGTTGAAACGTGGGATTTCATGTTACAAGTAGTCGTGAATGCCCACAGTCAAGTGGCTTGGCAGAACGTGCATTTCAAAGTGCAAAATAACTGTTAAAAAAGTTTAAACATGACAATACTGATGTTTTCTAAATCTGCTTAATCTCAGAAACATAGCTCGCAACAATCTTCTTGGTTCAACTGCCCAGAGGTTAATGTCGAGACAAACTAGAATCACACTGTCAATCAGTAAGAATTTATTGGTTCCAAGTGCTAAAAACAACAAAGCAGTAAAAGCTCAACTCCTACAGAAGCGTTTATCCCAAAAATCTTACTATGATAAAACCAGCAAACCTCTGAATCCAGTAAAAGAAGAAGAGATAGTGAGGATGCAGATAGCAAAAGGATTTGACCGAACAGGATTTGTGAAACATTTGGGTGAAGAACCGAGATCATACATCACTGAGTCACAAGGCATGGAATTCAGGTGGAACTGGAAACATTTGCTACCAGTATCCAAGCCAGTGTTGCAACATTTTGCTTGTAACAAAGATTCTAATTCTCAGAGTGATTTGTCCAAGGTTCTTGTTCCAGAGAACATTTCATCATTTGTTCCTGTTCCTGAAAGTATCCCTGAAAATCCTCAAGAAGAACATTCCCCAGTGACTGTCCCTGTTGCTAAACCCAGTTCTAGTTATTGCATTACAAGATCAGGTCGTATATCAAGACCTACTCTCAAACACACAGCAACCTGGACATGATTGTTATTTGTATATATCTGTATAATTTGCATCCTCATATGATTGTCATTGTTTATTTGCATGACCAACTAGTCAAAGAGGGAGGATGTAGATCAGAATTCAGAATGTTTATGTTCCTTTAAGAGCCATTCAGGTCACTGAGCATGTGCAAGCAAGAGTGCCATTTTATAGTGAGCAGCCAAAGTATAAGCATGCGTGTGTATAGTAGTCAGTCAGTTCGTTCAAGTTTAATGTTACCGTTCTCCATCCTGATGTGTTTGTGTGTAACAGACTACTTAAATGAACACCTAGCCTCATCATCTTATTGAATATATACAAGAGAAGTGACATTAGGCACCTGTTTACTGAGGACATGTAGCAGATACTAATGAAGACAAGGAAACCTGCTACTAGAAAATTATACATTAGCAAATGGGAAAGGTTTTCTAGTTGGTGCCAACAGCATAATCAGCATCCATTCAGAGCTAGTTGTTTTTTGGTTTTACAATGTTTGTGTAAGTTGCTATCCTATACCCTTTTGTATTCCTCATTTATTGGCCATTTCAGCATGTCTGCCCATGTAGCCTCCTCTTTCAATGCAGTATCATGTCAAAATGTTCTTGAAATGAATTTTGCACAAGAGACCTCCCAGAAAACCGGTGACCCCCTCCTATGGATATTAATTTTATGCTAGAGAAGGTTCTTAAAATAGATAACAGTTTTACTGATTGCTCTGACCTCTGCAAGAAGTATATCTGAGTTGTGAGTTCTTTTGGTGAGTCAACCATATCCCATTTTCCATATGGACAAGGTTTATTTGAGAACTAATCCTCCTTTTATGCCTAAAGTGGCATCTGAGATTACTTTAAGCCAAACTATTCATCTCCTCATTTTCTTTCCTGAACCTAAAAATGAGGAAGAAAGGATACTCCGAGAGGATACTCTGTACCCTGGACATCCAAAAAATGTCACATAACTATCTTGACAGAACTAAATCTTTCAGATCTTCAGATAGGCTGTTCATTTCTTGAGAAGGTAAGAAGAAGAGACAACCTGTGTCTAAACAGACTTTTTCCAAATGGATGTCTAAGGCAAGTTACCTTTTGTCATGCTGACCATAACAAAACTATTCCAGACAGGGTCAATGCTCACTGTACCAGGGCCTTGGCTTCATCTATAGCTTTTTGGAACAAGTTGGATTCTAAACTTATTCTAGAAGCTGCTACTTGGTCCTGTGTGTATGCTTTTACAAAGCACTATAAGCTTGATTCCTTTTCTAGGTCCAGATCAAGCTTTGCTAGGACCATTCTCCAGGGATATCTCCTGGACTATTGCCCTTCCACCTCCCAAATGTAGTCAGCTCAGGTAATCTACTGAATATAGCTAAGGCTTCTGTAGCAGTGATCAGTTTGATGAATATAGTACATTTGAGTAAGGTGAACTTACCATAACAGTAGATGTTTTAATGATCACTGCTGCAGACACTTATCGTTTCTAGCAGTGTCATTTTAGGGCTCAGCCTCCCCATTTCTGCTGGCAGGAAAACTCTGAAGGGCATTGTGCCCAAACTTCTCTTGTAGACAACTCAGCTCAAGCTGCCTGAAGTTTGAGTGCATGGTAGGTGCCCTGAAACTTTGGAAGCTGGTCGTCTGTTGTATCCTTGGCAGGATATAACCATACAGCTAAGGCTACTGCAGCAGTGATCATTGGACCATCTACTGTTTTGGTAAGTTCAACTTACATAACTGTACTTTTCTTGTTTTGTTGACTGGTGATAGTGTGCTTATTTGTCTGTGAATAAACTGCACAGCATGAAGGTTATGAGTTTAATGTTATAATATTAACCTTGAATATATTTTTAACCTGACTTATTTTTTGTAGGCACAAGGGTATGAGATGCACTGTCTAGGGCTGTGTACCATTTTGGTACTTAGTGCAGTTGAGTTAAAGCTGTGAGGTGTTAGTGAGCTGCATCCTATAGTGCAGCTTTTGATTCCCTCAGCCTTTGGTTGTCTAGTGTATGTCTGTATGTTATTTCACTAGACAGTTCCCCTGGGCTGCCCCTGAAAAGAAACACTTGTGTCCAGTAGGCCACCCCATGTTGTTAGCTTATTCATTCCACATTTGTCATTTGAATTCCTGCACCTTTCAGATAACCCTTAATTAGTGCTTCACTGTATGCTATTGACTGTGAATCCCTGCACATCTTTTGTAGTTTAATGGATTGCCAGATGCATTTTTAATAAATATAAGTTTCAAAGGAAGAGAAGTTTATGTTGCTCATGCTGTCTGTTGTCATTGTGGGAGTGTTTTGTTTTGTTCATCAAATGCCCAAATGCTTTGCTATAATATGCTTAATAAAAGTTTTAAATTAAATCTTCAAATCACAGTGATAATTGTCAATGTAAAGAAGCAGACTGTATGCACACTAGCACGCTTCAACAGTGTTTTATAGTAACTCAGGAGAGGCAGCCAAGTAATGGCATATTGATATGGCAAAAAAAAAAAAAAAAAAAACCTACAACAGGATTTAATTAGATATCAAACAACCTATTTAAAGAATTGTGGGTAGGTTGTTTAATATCTGATAAAGTCCTGCGTATAGGTACAAAACTGCAGTGAGTCAGTTAATGTTAACTGATTGTATTGGAATAAACAGTTTATTTTTGCCTTTACGTCTGGGTGCTTTCTGGACCTCTTACAGTGCCTGTTGTCACCTTTTGGTGTTGTTTGGCACTGAGTTTCTTCATTTGCTTGTGGATTTTGGCATGTCTTTTGCGGTGGTGGTCTGGTATATTACTCTGCTTAGGATCCCATCTGACAATGATCTGGCTCTGCTGATATTGTTCAGAAACTCACATGAGTGTTTAGCTTCATACATACACCCTACATTTTTGTTTTTCTGTCTTAAACCAGGTAAAGGGGCACTGTCTGGTTAAGTGAATTATCCAAAGTCACACATTAGGCAAATGGAGGTAGAAAAAAATTGAACCCTGTACCCTTCCACTATAAGAAACATATCACTCTGTGTTTAGAACCTTAATCCACAGCACTTACTACCAGACCTTCACTAGTGTCTTCATTTTGTTATAAATCACTGAGGGTTAAAAATCACTAAGGTTTATAGTCAGTAATACCAATTATAAGAGTTTCTTAGCTTTTGTTATTCAAGTGTTCAGAAAATGAATGTTGATACAAAACCTGTTCTATTAATTTTTTAAGGGAATTAGAGTGGTGTGCCTCCTATCTGTCTCAGACTTTGCAGAACATCACTGATTTTTTCCATATTTATGCTTTGTCCCTTATTAACTTATTACTTTCTGGTAAATTACTCAGGATAACTGTCAGTCAATAATGCCAGTCATTGCAGTTTCATAGTTTTTATTGATCAGATAATGTACATTCATGCACATCGTATTGTTCTGTTAACATCTCAAGTGATTTGGAGCCGTCTGGCACTTATGTTAACAAATTGATGTTAAGTTGTCAATCTCGCCTTCATTCTTGCTGGATGGGTTCGGAGCCGATCCTTGGCTCCGACTCGGCACTTGCTAAGCTCGAGAGTCACTTTTACCAGCTCGAGGCAGCCCCATATCCCATGATGCAAGGCGGTAAGTACCCAGATCTCGTTTGCCGCTTCGCTGATGAGGTACTCCTTTTACCAGCTCTTGGTAAGTAATTTGTTATACAAATTTTAGTCACCCCATTCCTAATTTTTCTCTCACTTATTAGATTTTTTGTCACTTTTAGTTAGTTGTAGGGTCTTTAGCTCTAGTTTTACTGTTTCCCTAGTTGTTTTATTTAGTCGGGCCTTCAATCCCCTCCCATCCCTTCCTGTCAGGGTGTGTGTGTGTGGGTTTATTTTTTCCCCATTTAAGTTAAATATTTCTGAATCTGGGACTGTGTGAGTTGTGTGTTGTGTGGATATCACTATGTCCAAAGGACAGAGGGTCTCAGGCTTCAAGAAGTGTAACTTGTGCTGTCAGAAGATGTCTCTGACAGACGGTCACACTTCTTGTATCTACTGCCTGGGACCTCTCCACCTGCAGGACTCCTGTGCTATTTGTCACTCTTTCAGCCAGAGAGTCCTGCCGGAAAGGAGAAATAAATTAATTTTGAGAGGACTTCTTAAACCGGAGGGCTCCCCGACTAAGTCTTCTTCGGGCAAGCCCTCTAAGACCTCCAAGGCCCAGGCTTCTGCTACTAAGCCTTCGGCCCTGGCTCCGACTCCTTTGGAGTCGAGATCGGCTCCGGCTGGAGCCGATCTTATTTTGACTAAATCTTCGGCACCGATGGCTATCGGTGCCGATACTTTAACTGCCACATTGGTGTCGGCTCCAACCACCATGTGGCTAAGGCTTCGGTGTCGGCGCCGACCAGCTCCGATACCATTATTTCCTTGCCTGTATCGGCTCCGGCCGAAGCCGATACAATTTTGACCAGGCTTGGAGCCGATAAGTTGTCGGCTCCGTCTGGAACCGAGGGTTCTTCGGCTCCGATGGTTCCATCGAGGAAGCGGTCCAGGTCTCCCTCTTTGGAGCCGATACTGTCAGCTCCGACCTCTCCTCTTCTTTCGGAGCGGAGCCATTGGAGCCGATCATCTAGGTCTTCCAGGCTCTCAGACCATGATTTGGAGAGAGTGGTAAGCAGATTGTTAAAATCAGAGGCACTAGCCCAAATGCTTCATAGTCCGTCTCAACAGATGACTACTGGTCCACACCCTCTTCAAGTTCGTCCTTCGACTCTCCTCCAGAGCTCGGAGCCGGAGTCTATGGGAATAGTCACTGCTACGGCTGCAGAGCAGATACCACCCCTTTCTGCTCCTTCAGCTTCTACTCTTATCTCCTCCTCGAGACCTTCCTTGGAGGGATCCGGTGGTCGGGCTTCCCTGGTCTGCTCCGAGGGGATGAGTGGCATCGGACCCTTGTCCGACCCCGCTCTTCCCCTCTGGGCTTCGGCCTTGGTGAGCTCGGCCCCGACATCTGCCTCGGAGCCCTCCCTTTCGGTGGGCCCGGGAGTCCCTGTTTCTTCGGAGCGGGGTCTCTCGGATCTCCCTGGGAGTGGAGCCTTGGAGGTGATGAGGAGTGTGCTGGCCCCTGGGCTCAGTCAGCAGTCTATCCCCTTAGCTCCTCCCTCTATGGTGCCTGAAGATGTCTCTTCCCACTCTCTTGCTCCCGGACCGAGAGATCCACCACCTCAGGTTTCCCCACTGGGAAGAACCCCCTCTTCCGAGGATTCTCCTGATCCGTCAGGAGATCCTCCGCGTAAGAGGACTTGTAAGAGGAAGCACTTGGACTCCCCTGAGTCTACTACTTCAGATACCAACTTAGATGAGTCGGAGGGGTCCCCAAGATCCCCCTCTGAGGATGTCTCTTTTTCAGACATCCTAGAACTCCTAAAACAGAGGGGAAACTGGCCCTCCATTAATCCCTCCGAGGATGAGTCGGTATACCTAGAGGCGTTTGGATCTCGACCCTCCACCTCCTGGGTGTCTCCGCCTTTCGACCCCCTCATGGAGGTGATAGCTCGGAAGGCGTGGGCATCTACTGATTCCGTAGAACCAGTTACCAGGAGGCCTTCTAAATTTATAACAGCCCCTTCTGAGAAACAATTTCTTACAAAAGGTGTCCCTGTTGATGCCATGGTGGTGGCGGCCACCACCAAGAAGGAACTCGCAGATCCTTCCGTACCAGTCCATCCTCCTAACAAGGATTCTAGGAACAGGTATGGTAAGCGGATGTTCTCCTCAGCGACCTTTGCCAGGCGTTCGCTGAATTACTTATGTCACTTCACCAGACTTCAAAGGGACATCCTTAAAGAATTAGGTGAAGTAGTACAGGATCCTACAGCTGCAGGGGCTCAAGACAAGATTGCTTCTCAGCTAGGAATCCTTAACTCCTTAGCCAACTCCTCCATGCGGCTGATTTCGTATGCAGCAGATGGAGCGAGTAGAGCTGCAGGGACAGGAGTGGCTCTTAGACATCAGTCCTGGATGCGGCTCTGTAATTTTGCAGATCCCTTTAAGGCGTCCTTCACAAACTCTCCCTTCGATGGGTCAACATTGTTTGGTCCTCAGGTGAAGGATACGTTGACCAGGTGTGAGCAAGACGGCAAGACTCTTTCTGCCGTAGGAGTCCGTTTTTCCACCCCTTCTAGGCCTTACCCTAAAGGACAGAAGGGGGGAAAGATGTGGTTCCGTAAATCCCAGGGAGTCACGCCGGACACACGTGGTCAGTTTACCCCTAGAGGCAGAGGGGGTAATAATAGACGCCGCCCTAGGGGCAGAGGGGGTCCGCAGAACCAGGGCAGCAGAGAGCCTCTCTCTGACAAGCCCTTCCAGCATCCCTGAGGTGTTGCCCGACTGTCCATCCTTGGAGGCAGTCGGGGGAAGATTATCGCTGTACCCAGAAGCCTGGCTTTCCCTTTCACAAGACAAAAGGGTACAGTCGATCATATCCGAGGGTTACAAGATTCCTTTCGAGGAAAGTCCCTTCACTCACAAAAATTCCCTTCCAGATGTTCCACCCGGTCTAAGGGAAATTGCAAAATTAGAAGTATCAAAGCTTCTACAAAAAAGAGCCATTCAGCCAGTTCCAACAGACCATTCAGAGCCCGGAACCTACTCAAGGTTCTTTTTGTTTCCCAAAAAGACGGGAGATTGGAGACCAATATTGGACCTCAGCAGACTCAACAAGTCTGTGAAAAAGACAAGATTTCGGATGGTCACACTTCAATCGATTTTGCCCTTCTTGGGCAAAGACAACTGGATGTGCTCAGTAGACCTTCAGGATGCGTACTATCACATAAAAATCCACAGATGCTCCAGAAGGTTTCTCCGCTTTCGGCTGGGGTCCAGTCATTTTCAATTCAGAGCCCTGCCCTTTGGTCTCACTACAGCCCCCAGAGTGTTCACCAAATGCATGGCAGTGGTCACGGCTCACCTGAGACGTCAAGGATTCCAGGTGTTTCCGTATCTCAATGACTGGCTCATCTCAGCCACCACCAGGCATCAACTTCTCCAAGCCAGAGATTACACCCTAAATCTCTGCACTCAATTAGGAATTTTGATCAACTACGAAAAATCCTCCTTATTGCCCTGCCAGTCTATTACTTTTATAGGCACAAATTTAGACACTGTTCGGATGTCAGCAAACCTCACAAGCCAGAGAATCCTTGATATCCAAAACCATGTGCGGATCATCCTTGCCAGCAGAAAGGTGCAAGCGAGACTGGTCCTAAAAGTATTGGGCCTCATGGCAGTGGCCATTACTCTTCTTCCCTTGGCCCGTTTTTAGATGCGTCTCCTTCAATGGATGTTGTTCACCCAATGGTCCTTCCAACAGCTTCCCATGCGTCACCAGATTCTGGTGACACAAACTTGCAAAAAACACCTTTCCTGGTGGATTTCTTCTCCCCAGCTACATCAGGGCAGACCCTTTGTTTCCCCGGCCCTGGTAGCCACAGTCACTACGGACGCCTCCCTGATCGGGTGGGGGGGTCATTATCAGGGCAGGATGGTTCATGGGACATGGCAACCGTTCGAATACCACCTGCACATAAATGTCCTAGAGATGAGAGCAGTGCTTTTAACGTTGCAAGCCCTCAATGACTTTCTTCCCTTGGGAACAATTGCAGTTCACACGGACAACATGTCCATAGTGTGGTACATCAACAAGCAGGGCGGAACCAAGTCCTACCCCTTGTGTCGAGAGGCTCTCAGACTTTGGCAATGGGCGATCTCCTCTCATCAGTTTCTGGTAGCAATGCATATCCCTAGGAAAACCAACATTTTCGCGGACAGATTGAGCAGAGCTATACTCATGCCTCACGAGTGGTCTCTCAAACAATCTATAGTGGAGGAGATTTTTCAGAAGTGGGGCCGCCCATGTTGCGATCTTTTTGCTACTCCCCAAAACAGCAAATGCCCAGCCCTCTTCTCTCTCTTCCCACTTCCGGGCCATCCCCCCAGAGATGCTCTTACCCAAGATTGGCCCCAGGGACTTCTTTACCTTTCCTCCCTTTCCATTGATACCACAGGTACTCCAGAAAGCTACCGTTTTGAGAGGCAAAATGATCCTCATTGCCCCGTATTGGCCTCGACAAATTTGGTTTCCGTTCCTTCATCGTCATCTTTTAGTGCAGCCTTGGCATCTGGACCCAGTGCCAGATCTTCTGATCCACCAATCGGGTCAGCTGCATCGGTCAATTCCTTCTCTCAACTTCACAGCTTGGTTGCTCCACTTCCTTCCTTAGCCAGGCTTCCTATGATCTCTAACCCTGTTAGGGATATCATAGTG
Source organism: Protopterus annectens (assembly GCF_019279795.1). NCBI lineage: Eukaryota > Metazoa > Chordata > Ceratodontiformes > Protopteridae > Protopterus > Protopterus annectens. The sequence continues at coordinate 284,515,287 of NC_056731.1, forward strand.
GCTTCCCTTAAATCCTCTACTAGAAGGATTTACTCTAGCAAGTGGAAACGTTTCTCCCTTTGGGCGAAATCAAGGAACATAGATCCCTTTACTGCCCCTGTTCATGCAGTTTTGGATTTTCTAGCGGAAATCTTTCACTCGGGTTCTTCATCTTCCACGGTCAAAGTTCAGTTGGCTGCAATCTCGAACTTTCATGTCGGGTTTGCAGATCACAACTTTATGTCCCACAAGCTTTGTAAAGCTTTTCTGAAAGGAGTTTTTCTCCTCAAACCTCCTGTCAGGAGTCCTCCTCCTCAATGGGACCTAAATCTAGTGCTGACATCCTTAATTCTTCCTCCCTTTGAGCCAGCTGTTTCATGCTCACTAAAGTTTCTTTCGTGGAAGACACTCTTCCTTGTCGCTATTACCTCGGCTAGGAGAATGTCAGAACTTCATGCCCTCTCTGTTCGTCCCCCATATTTGGTCTTCCACAAGGACAGAGTATCCTTGAGAACTAATCCATCCTTTTTGCCCAAGGTTGCTTCAAAAACAAATTTAAACCAATCCATTGATCTCCCTGTATTTTTTCCTAACTATTCCAACAGGTCGGAACAAAAATTACATTATCTTGATGTTCACCACCAACTCAGATATTATTTGGACAGAACAAAACAATTCAGGAAGTCTGATCAGCTCTTTCTTTCTTATGCTGAAAATAAGAAAGGCTTCCCTGTTTCCAAAGTGACCTTGTCTAGATGGCTATCTTCCACCATTTCTGACATTTATCTACTTAGGGGCAAACAGCTGTGCTCAAAACCAAAGGCACATTCCACTAGAGGCCTAGCCACTTCTACAGCCTTTCAGGCTAGGCTACCCTTAGATACTATTTGTGCAGCAGCCACTTGGGCCACTCCTCATACCGTTGTTTCTCATTACAAATTGGATTTGGCCTCCAGGGATAGAGCCAGTTTTGGTTCCACGGTTCTCAAGAGTTTGTTCCATTGAGCCACCCAGGATAGAGGTGCTAGGGACGCGGTCCCATCCAGCAAGAATGAAGGCGAGATTGACAACTTAACATTTAGAAGTTATGTACCTACCATAACGTTCCATGTTAGTTGTCTTCTCTCGCCTTCTTTCTTGCGACCCTCCCTCCTGCCCCCTTGCCTGGACAGACCTTGATCTCCCTTGGCTCTGGTAGATTTTTGTTTCTTTGGGCACCAGTTAGTTCTAGTTTTAGTTATCTGGTTTCCCCTTTCAGTCTTTCTAGGCTTATTGCGCTTCTTTCCTTAGTGGAAAGTTTTTATGCTAGGTTTTCCCTCGAGGTACCAATCGAGATCTGGGTACTTACCGCCTTGCATCATGGGATATGGGGCTGCCTCGAGCTGGTAAAAGTGACTCTTGAGCTTAGCAAGTGCCGAGTCCATCCAGCAAGAAAGAAGGCGAGAGAAGACAACTAACATGGAACGATATGGTAGGTCCATAACTTCTAATTTCCTGTAGTCAAAGGCACATGATGTGAATCCTCTCACCCCTACTTGCCTAATTTGTAACTTTCAGCAAGCCACTTAACCAGACATAATAATAATTAAAATTTGTCTCATTTTGTCTGAAATTTTTTTAGCTTTGTTCAGAATCCTTGAGGTATATTCTGTACCATGTAAAATTTGCATTTTCTGCCAAATTGTTGCAGATTGTGATTACTAAATAATTACAGATTTCAGATTTTGTATCTTTCAAAAATACTTGATAATTCTATCAGTATCAGCTTTCTAAGCTTATAAGGGTAATATTTAAAAAGTTGTTCCTGCTTTTGTTCCTTGTTTCTGATTCTTGAGCTAAGAAGTTGAGAAAGCAGAGGGGAGTTGCACTGTATGAGTCGGACATCAGCAACCTGGGATACATTTCTGGGCCATCACTTATAAATGTATTCATTCACTTGATGTCAAGGAGATATCTGAGGTCTGCAGTCATACAGGTGGCTATAACTGATGTGGTGTGTGTGTGTGTGTGTGTGTGTGTGTGTGTGTGTGTGTGTGTGTGTCTGTGTGTGTGTATGTGTATATTCATGTATGCGCATGCATCTAAGTCAAAGATCAAAGTATTATCGATGTAGTGGGTAGAATGAAGTAATAATAACTTAGGGAGAGAAGCTAAAGTTGTTTGCCACTGAGAATTAGTAACCAGAGGTGCTGAGAGAAAACATGAAAATAATGTGTGTGTGTGTCTGTGTGTGTCTGTATGTCTGTGTCTTGGGTCCTGGACCTATCCAATTTACTCTCAAGTCTCTAATGTTTGTAGGTGTTTAGTAAAACAAAATATATTACAACTGTTTTAACTTTTTTTGTCTTATAAGGAACATTTTATGATGTAAACAAGTGATGGGGTATCAAATAACTTTTCATGAGTATAAATCCACAGTTTAACCATAGCATAAGCTTGCTTCCTAGTTGTTAGTAAATGTTATGTTTTCCCCATTTGTTCCACGTTGTGTAAAATAGTGTAGTATTTTGAAGATAGAATGTCGACTATGGTTGTAGTTTCTTTAATTCTTTTGCTTGGTGTTTTGCATAGTATGGTATTCATGGTGTTGAAAGTTCTTACTTGTATTGCCTTATTGCTTGATGCTGGCTGGCGTGTATTGTGCTTTTTGACTTGCCCTTCTGGGGCCTTGGACGTTTGCAGTTTGAGTTGTTTCTCTCAAGAGTTTATTATGGCTGAAGAACTGCTAAAACTTTTTGAATTTTACTAGACTATTCACACCTTTGATATATTCAGGTGATTTATTCCATAATTGTGCCATCCTATGTGTTAAATAACAAGTTATATTCTTTTTATTACATAACTCTGAAGAAACTTTAATTTATTATTATTATTATTATTATTATTACTACTACTACTACTACTGCTATTATTATATACTTCCAAACCCAATAAAGAGTGAAGAAAAGAAACTTTAAACACCTTCTAGGTAACTAAAAGTCAACCGCTAATATACCAGTAAGGGAGGGTATAAAGACCTGCTGAAACCCATCTATCATTATAGCATAACTGCTTAATATCAGATATTATTTTTGTAAATTTACATTGTACTAATTATACAATTAAGCTGTTGATTATTATGAGTACTTAACACTCAGTTGTGTTCCAGAATTGGTCTGATATATACCTTTTATTTTTATTTATTATTTATTTTACATTTGTTGACCGGGCTAGTCTAACTGGATATATGTCCATTTTCAGTAGAGGCCCGCAGAGATAAGCTCCGAGACACAATTTTAATAACACAATGCAGGTACAATACATAATTTAACAATAATGGCAGCTCATTGTATAACTATCTAACAAAATTATCACATATGTATTAAAGTAAATATCCACAAAAAGATGTCAGTACAAACAGTAGCATTATCTAGAAGATAAAGTTGCCTTTGTTATCAAGGAAAATAGGACTTAAATAAATCAGATAAGATCGTACTCTTTCTAGTTGTAAAGTTTTTCTGAATCAAACCCATCTGCCTAAAATCCTTTTTACAAATTACTCTGACATGATTTTCAAAACAAAAGGAGGAATCAGTCAGTATTGTAATGTTTACGTATTCACTAATGCCCAATAAATCCATTTTAGACAATGTAACAGAGCTCCTTATTTTTTTTTACCAAAATACATGACCTTATTCTTTTTCTCATTATGGCCACGGTGGTACAGCGGTTAGTGTTGTCGCCTCACAGCAAGAGGTTCTCCCATTCGATTTTCAGCTGGAGCGCCTTCTGTGTGGAGTCTGCATGTCCTCCTCATGGTCGAGTGACATTAAAGACATGCAGGTAGGTGCATGCGTGAATGGGTGTGCCTTCTTTGAAGGTTGGGCATCGGGCTGGCAACTCAGCACCATAAAAAAAAAAAGAAAGAAATCCACTGCCAATCATTAGCGGACCAGAGTTCCACTGTGGTGACCCCTAACTGGGAAAAGTCGAAAGACATTCCTGTTCTTTTTCTCACTAAATGAGACCAACTGCAGTAGCCTACTTACCTAAGCATAACGAGTGCTTACTAAATAGTGAAATCATCTTCATTATTAGGAAAAAAGCCAATTTCACAATCATTGGCAAGACCAACTGCAGTAGCCTACTTACCTAAGTATAACAAGTGCTTACTACATAGTGAAATCATCTTCATTTTTAGGAAAAAAGCCAATTTCACAATCATTGGCATACTTAACTAACCAACCAACAGTGATCACCACATGGAAAAGAGGCAAAGATAATATTGAATAACAAAGGCCTGAGCACACATCCCTGAGGAATACCTGATCTCACCAGTGATCGTTCTGATTTGTTTTTCCTTGAATCACAACCCTTTGGGTTTTGCCTCTAGGCTAATGACTAATCCACCTACATAAATACTGAATAACCTTATATTGTTCCAATGCCAGATTAATAGTATGGAATAATAATAAATCAAAAGCGTTGGTTAAATCCAAATATATTACACCTGTACTCATTACCATCTCCTTAGCCCTAGTGACGTAATCAGAAATGCTTGACAAATTAGCTATGTTGAAAAATATCAAGCAATGCAAAATTATTTTCTTTAAGTATGATTTCACTACTATATCTTTCAAGGCACTTTGCATAATATTGGTGTTAAGACTTATTAGATGGTAATTTTGTACTGCCATCTTATCTCCAGATTTAAAAATTTGAGTAAACTAATAATTCCTTCCAAGATCTGGGTACATATCCAATAAAGATCATACCACTAAATGTCCTGGTTTATATACTCAATAAATAATATTTTATATTAACCAACAAATTCAATCTGGTCCACTTAATGCATCAGATTTAATTTTTTAAGGCTCTTAATAACATCCCTTCATAATATTATTATACAATCAAGTTCTTCCATGAACTGAGAATAAGAATTATTCGTATCAATGCCAAAATCAATAAAATATTTATTACATTTGTTAGTTATCAATTCATGATTATTAATCATTATTCCATGTACAAAAATAGACTTAATATGATCTTGTTAATTCCTGAAGGAATTAATATAGTTACAACTTTTTTGGTGTATATGTGATAGTTTATGAACAAATTTTCATATTTTATTTTTTCATTTGTTATTCTTCATAAAAATTCTTTGCTTTTCAACATTAACTTTTTATTAAACTTATTTGGAAATTGATGGCAAATACAAGAAGCTCTCCTTCTCCTATTATATAATTTGTTCAGTTTATAATTCCACCATACTAGGAATTTATTTTTGGAATTTGATGGTCTATAGCAAGTTATCCCAAATGTACTGTTCTGCAGTAGATATTCTGTTTTGTAATAACCTCCACTTACTGACACAGCCATCTCTACTCAATCCAAAAATAACAAATTATTCTTTAATTGGTAATAATCAGTTAGACCATAATTATAATGTCTGGTCCATATTCTCAGTTTACCCTTAGCAAGTATTTTACATGAAAAGGACAAATGTCTAGGATATTACTACATCAAGTCTGTTCCAGAATCAGTTGTATAATATTATAATACTTGAAACTCAAATTCTCTTTCACAATTATTTTGTCTTACATTTACTGGTCAATCAGTGGATTAGAGTCACCTATCAGTACCAGATTTCTATAAAATAAATTCATATTTAATACAGACAAATAATTATAATACTATCTAAATTGACTGTTGCTGTACAATAACAAACTATCAGTGTTATATAATCATGCAACAATATTCCATAAGACTGGACAATTATACACCCCAACTCAGCAATAGTCTTTACAGGTTTACAAGAAACTGAACTTCAATCATAAAGTTATGTCTACACCTCTCTTGCTTTATTTGTAAGTATTCAAATATGTTATGCCCTGCTATTTGTAAGCCAGTTGAATAACATGTCTCAGTAAAATCAATAAACTCATATCCCTGAGAAAGTGCAATACATTTTGATTCACTTCCTTTGTTCTTTCAGCGTTGTGCATTACAACAGAAACATTTTAAATATCTGTTAAGTTTCATGTTTCTATGGGATAAATGGATCTAATCTTGTGAGGTTATAAAAAAATCAGCACAATTATTAAACAAGCCTGAAAGAACCTTAGATCCGTAATAAGTACAATTAATTCCATCCCTTTAAAACCTTTTCAAATCATGGGCATAGTTTTCCCAAAGTTTTATTAATTTATTATTGTAGACAAATCAAAATTGTCTTAGCCAATTCTTAAATAACTTTGCATTTGGCCACTGGTAATCTGATTAATACAAGCTAGGAAGGATTTCACATAATGCAGACTCTAGATTTAAAGTCCAAAATACTCACATATCAAGAATTACATTTTTCAACTTATTTCATGATGTATACCTTAAATTGTAAGTATATCCCTGCAAAATAAATGTGTTTTAAGTTAGTTTAACCCTATTTAACCTTGGTAACAAATCAAAATATATATCATGTTGCTGTATTTGGTTGGTATTATCATTATCAAAGCAGTTTCCTTGGAGGTGGCTAGAAAGCTAAAGTGTTTATTTGCAATCTCAGTAGCTGAACATCAGCCAAACCCTTACTTTTATCTTTATTCGTGGTCATTCCCATTTTCTATAAACATCCATTTAGACAAACATTTCCCTCATCTACATTTTGTTCTTAGCAGCTACAACCATATAATCTGCATGTACATCACATATCTAGCATGTTTCATTTTATAATCTACTTTACTCACTGCTGTGCTCATCACAAGTCCAAACAATATTCAACTTGTGGGACATCCTTGTCTGTACCATACTTTATGCATATTTCTTTACTCAGCTACCCATTCGTTAAGGCTCTCACTCTATTATTTTGATATGCGGACATCCATGCTCTCCTAATTCTGTTACCTATTCCACACTTCTCCATAGCATCCGAGAAGGCATTATGATCTATGGTATGAAATGCTTTGCTAATATCACCTGCCATAAGTTTCACTTCCTCCATTTTACTTATAACATCAACCACAGTTTTCCCCTCAAAGCCAATAACAATTCTAGACATCCCTTCAGCTTTATACTGTGTTTACTTTCTTTAATATCCCTCAGCCTTCCTTCCATTCTCCTCTGTATTATTTCCATAAAAAATATATATAATCCATGTTATTTATTGATATGTCTTTTTTATTTCCTTTTTCTTATCTTTCATCCAATTAAATTTTAATATCCTACTGCATAAATATTCATAAACAAAACCTTCCTTCAGTCATTCATTAAATACATTTACAGAATACCCTCTTTGCCACTCCATTAATTTCTTTTGCATTACATACCCTATATCATCTGAGCCTGATATTGAATCAACATTATTTTCCTAAGCACTTCATGTGGTTCACTAATAGTAAGGTCTTTTTTAAATTCTTTCTTAACTAGTTCTGGTCATTGCTTTATTTTGAATTCTTATTTTGCTTATGCTGTACTATAATACTAATAATTTGCTCTTCAGTTCTTTTTACATCTCCTTTTACATTTTTTATTTTTCTCATTATACTAATATCTTCCTTTACTATTTTACCCAAATACCTCCTCCCTTCCTGTTATTAAAAATATCTCTGCCTGAATGGTAACTTCTTAATTTTATCTTGATTTCTTTTATATATTTATTTTCCATATCATAATATTTTCTTGTATTATTTTCTAAATTTTGTAATATATTTCTATAAATTTTTCCATACTTACCTTCTTCTTCCTTTCTTCCATCAGCTTGCCAGTGTGTGTGTGTGTTTGTGGGTGGGTGGGGGGGGGGCACTTTTTACTTTTTTTTAAATTCAGTCGAAATTCTCTAATATATTTCTATAAATGTTTCTATACTTCCCTTCCTCTTCCTTTCTTCTATCAACTTGCCAGTGGAAAACAAAAACACTTTTTACTCTAAATTCAGTCCCCGACTCAGACCAGTTTTCATAAAAGTCCTTCATGGTTATATGATCCTTCCATAAATGTAACATTTCCCATACTCCCATTTCACCCCATAACTTCTTGTGTATTCTTTTTATTCCATATCATATCTTAATATACACTTTTTCTTCGAATGCCTCCATCCATACTACTAAGTGGTCTGAAAAACACATAACTGTATTACATCCACAACCCCAAACCTTCCGATAATAATAAAAAATAATACATTTCTGATAAGTGTCCCCTTCTGCAAGACCATTGACTTTTGTTCCACACTTACCTTAGCTTACGATATTTTAATAATTTCCTGTAGTTGTATTTTACATCTTGCCCTTTCATTTTACATATTCCCCTTAAATCACAATTAAAGTCCTCTGCAGTTATAATTTTCATGTTAACCACCACAGAGTCTAATACCTGATGAAACAGATTCTCTCTTTCCTTGATAATTGTCATCATCTTCTTTCGGCTGTTCCCATTAGGGGTTGCCACAGCGGATCATCTGTTTCCATTTCTTCCTGTCCTCTGCAACATGCTCTTTCACACCAGCCGCCTGCATGTCCTCTCTCACCACATCCATAAACCTTATCTTAGGCCTTCCTCTTTTCCTCTTACCTGACAGCTCCATCCTTAGCATCCTTTTCCCAATATACCCAGCATCCCTCCTCAGCACATGTCCAAACCAACGCAATCTTGCCTCTCTTGCTTTGTCTCCAAATTGTCCAACCTGAGCTGATCCTCTAATATACTGATTCCTAATCCTGTCCATCCTAGTCACACCCAGTGCAAATCTTAACATCTTTAACTCTGCCACATCCAGCTCTGACTCCTGCCTTTTCGTCAATGCCACTGTCTCCAACCCATATAACATAGCTGGTCTCACTACCCGCTTGCAGACCTTCCCTTTTACTCTTACTGGTACCCGTCTGTCACAAATCACTCCTGACACTCTTCTCCACCCATTCCACCCTGCCTGTACTCTCTTCTTCACCTGTCTTCCACACTCACCATTACTCTGAACTGTTGATCCCAACTACTTAAACTCATCCACCTTTACCAACTCTACTCCCTGCATCCTCACCATTCCTCTACCCTCCCTCTCATTTACACACATATATTCTGTTTTAGCCCTGCTGACCTTCATTCCTCTCCTGTCTAAAGCATATCTCCACATCTCCAGGGTCTCCTCAACCTGGTCCCTACTCTCACTACATATCACGATGTCATCTGCAAACATCATAGTCCACGGGGCCTCCTGTCTGATTTCATCTGTCAACCTGCCCATCACCACTGCAAATAAGAAAGGGCTCAGAACTGATCCTTGATGTAATCCCACCTCCACCTTATATACATGCAATGCTGTAATTCTGTAAACATGTTTTCTCCACTTCACATCCACAACAGTACATTCCCATCTTTACCAATGTTCCATCATGTATTTTCATTGTTGTATACACAACACAATCAGCCCAGAACAGCTTTCACTTCCCAAGTTTCATATTGTATTTCCATCCAAAATGTTTTCTGTTTGTAGTCTTTCTTCACTTGACAGGAATCTTACATCCTCTAACATAATAACGTCCACATCACGTTTTGCACACCATTCCAATATCACTATTTTTCTTGCAGTATTAATAGTATTGTTCACATTTACTGAAGATATTCTAAAATTGTTGATATTTTCTTCTTTTTAAATTTAGAGGAAATATTTTAAGTTTTTTTATATTTTACTCTTTCTCTTATTGAATATTTTTTCTTGGGTTTATATACAAATAATCATTGATCCTCATTACCAGATTTTACACTGAATACAACTTCTCCTGACGTCTCTCACTGCGTGCAAACTCTCTGCTCTTTTCCTCTTCCACTTTTTCTTCTTCTACAGTTTCTTCTTCACCTAGTTCTCCCACTCCGTTAGCTTTTTGTTCTTCCCCATCTATCTTTTCTTTCTTTTCCCCTTATTTTTCATTATTTACAGTTTGCTCATGGCAATCCATCCAAAAATCAACTTTTTTACACAACCTGCATTTAGCCACACACCTTCTTATTGTATGTCCTTTCTCCTCACAATAACCTGCATTCAGCCAAACACCTTCTTGCTGTGTGTCCTTTCTCCCCACAATAACCTGCATTCAGCCACACACCTTCTAGCTGTGTTTCCTTTCTCCCCACAATAACCTGCATTCAGCCACACACCTTCTTGTTGTGTGTCCTTTCTCCCCACAATAACCTGCATTCAGCCACACACCTTCTTGCTGTGTGTCCTTTCTCCCCACAATAACCTGCATTCAGCCACCCACCTTCTTGCTGTGTGTCCTTTCTCCCCACAATAACCTGCATTCAGCCACATACCTTCTTGCTGTGTGTCCTTTCTCCCCACAATAACCTACATTCAGCCACACACCTTCTTGCTGTGTGTCCTTTCTCCCCACAATAACCTTCATTCATGCAACACACCTTCTTGCTGTGTGCCCTTTCTCCCCCACAGTAACCTACATTCAGCCACACACCTTCTTGCTGTGTCCTTTCTCCCCACAATAACCTGCATTCAGCCACACACCTTCTTGCTGTGTGTCCTTTCGCCTCACAATAATTTGCATTCAGTTACACACCTGCTTGCTGTGTGTCCTTTCTCCCCACAATAACCTGCATTCAGCCACACACCTTCTTGCCGTGTGTCTTTTCTTCCCACAATAACCTGCATTCAGCCACATACCTTCTTGCTGTGTGTCCTTTCTCCCCACAGTAACCTGCATTCAGCCACACACCTTCTTGCTGTGTGTCCTTTCTCCCCACAATAACCTTCATTCAGCTACACACCTTCTTGCTGTGTGCCCTTTCACCCCCACAGTAACCTGCATTCAGCCACACACCTTCTTGCTGTGTGTCCTTTCTCCCCACAATAACCTGCATTCAGCCACACACCTTCTTGCTGTGTGTCCTTTCTCCTCACAATAATTTGCATTCAGTCAATTACCTTCTTGCTGTGTGTCCTTTCTCCCCACAATAACCTGCATTCAGCCACACATCTTCTTGCTGTGTGTCCTTTCTCTCCAAAATAACCTGCATTCAACCACACACCTTCTTGCTGTGTGTCCTTTCTCTCCACAATAACCTGCATTCAGCCACACACCTTATTGCTGTGTGTCCTTTCTCCCCACAATAACCTGCATTCAGCCACATACCTTCTTGCTGTGTGTCCTTTCTCCCCACAATAGCCTGCATTCAGCCTCAGACCTTCTTGCTGTGTGTCCTTTCTCCCCACAAAAACCTTCATTCAGCCACACATCTTGCTGTGTGCCCTTTCTCCCCACAATAACCTGCATTCAGCCGCACACCTTCTTGCTGTATGCCATTTCTCTCCACTGTGGTTACAACGTATCTTGTTACAATCATTAATTAAATGAGAAAAATCCCCAGAACAGAAACACAATTTAGGCTGGCCAGCATATGTTAATGTCCATCTATGACCAGCCACAAAAAATAACATTTGGCAAGAGTTTCACCACACTTTTTTTTTTCAAATTTCAAAACAGCTTTCAACCACTACCCTCCACTTCACACGTTTCTGTCATCTCTAATTTTGGTGTTAGCAACAATTTCCCACAGACCCTGTATGCATTTTTAACATCTTATTTTACCAGTTTATCAGTTCTAAAGTGCAAAGTAACATTTTTCAACATTTAAGTTACTACCAAAAAAATATTTAATTGTTCCATGGATAAATACCTTTCTTTTTGTTACAGTTCCAGAAATTTCATCATCAGTCCATCAGTGTCAAATGTTATGCCACAAAAAGCCTTTGTCCTTGAATTTCTTAAGCTTTAAATCAAAGAACAGTTATCAAATTATGTTGTACATAATAGCTGTCTGTTACAGTGTCACTTTTTGTTCCTATTCTCATAGTAGGCCTTCTCCTCTTTTTAAAAACTGTTTTATTTATAGTATATTGCTGCCCCCTTTTTTGTCAGCTGCCACTGTTGCATAATTTTTAACTACTGCATTCTCTGCTGCAACAAAACTAGACTGGTTTTGTTTCTGTTTTTCTCTTTTACTTTCTGTCACTGCTGCATACATTGTAACTGCTGCATTCTCTGCTTCCACATCATCTGGTTCCTTCTCCACCTTAACATCCTCACCACTTCTGAAAAGTTACCTGCCGTCTCACCCCATGAAACAGCACAACTGTCACTTGGATCATCCTGCTCAATTGTTTTCAACTGAGCATCATCTGCATGTCCTTCTGATGCCAATTCTGTCATTTGCATCACTTCAGTGTACTCACTCACTTCACTCTCCATTGAGACAGCTAAATGCTGCTAATTTGTATCATCGACTACACAGGTATCTTTATCTGTATTCTGATATTCCATATAAAACAAATGTTTCTACAAATTTTCCTTTTCCATCTCCAAACACTGCATAGTTTTTCTATTCTCCTACATACTGCTTACTTTCAAAAGACATGCAGAAGGTGAATTAGCATTTTTCAAATTGCTTGTGGATTTGCATGTCATGTGTGTGAGTAAATGAGTAACATTTTGTAATTGGTTTCAGTGCCTTGGGACTATTGGCCATTGGGCTAGGCTTTGATATCCTTGTGACCCTGTAAAAGATTTTATTTATTTATTTGATGTTTGTTAATCAGGTAAATAAACAGGTCGAAGGATTCTGTTCAGCAATTACCCAGGCAAAGCAGGCAATAGCAAAGTACAAACAAAATACATACATATTACAGTAATGTGCTGAAACTTTGAAAACAATGCAAATACGTGCAGATTACATTAAGATGCTGATACATTGTAAGCAACGGAAGTAGAGAAAAAACATACAGATAAAAATATATAACAAAGTTTCACCTATAGTATGATGGAGGTTGACTAAAATACAAAATATTAAAATTGAACAATTATACAGTAATCCAGAACTGGGTGTGAAGAAGGGTTGAGACAAATGCTGTGTGTGCAAATAAAAGGAAGTACATGTTAGCAATAGCGAAACATTTTAATTTACTATGACAGGGGAGTCTCCTTTCTGTGCTATTTGTATTGTGTTGGGTGACAAGAAGAGACTGTCCATGAGCAGAGATTTGTGATACAAAGTGCATTGGAAAAAATTTAGAGTTATGATTGGAGAGGCAATGATGTGCTTTAGCCAGTTTCTCTGAAGGACTTGCATTTGTTTTCCTTTAGTAAGTGAGAATGAAGAGACTTCTTGAAAGAAGGAATATTTTCAGCTTGTTTGATAGAGTTCCGAAGAGAGTTTAAGCAAGCTGGAGCAAGTTTAGAGAAGGACCTTTCACAAGTAGCAAGGTATAGGATGTTATACAAAGAATGCGAGCGTTAGAGTTCCAAAGGGAATAGTTAGAGGTTTTGACTTGTAATTTATTGAGAAAAGGATGACAGCATCCTTAATTTAGAAGTTTACAGGTAAGAGTATTTAGAAAAAAAGGAGACCCTATCATTCTTGGGTAGAAAATTTCATTTACTAACTCTATGGAAGTGGTGTGTAGTTTTATTGGAGAGATGGATGAAATGGAAAATATGATTTTCAGCTTTTTGACAATGAGTGCTATTTTGGGAAGATCTATGGGCAATAACTGACAAATTATACTCAAGCGTAGGTAGAAGAACATTAATGAGTATGGCCCATCAAATCTCCACAACAAGAAGATGAGAGATTCTATAGTATAGTCATAATTGAGCTAAACCTTTTGTGAATTTGGGTTTCAACATGGTTGTTAAAGGAGAAACTTGCCAGATAAGAAGTAAATATCTCTGTTCAGTGATTAAGGGTAGAGGGGAACCTGATAGATCTGTAAATGTCAGTTTATGAATTGGCTTTAATTTATGGTGTGTCCAGAAGTTCATTAAGGAGTTTTTTTTAGTATTGTCTTGAAGTATATTTATGTGGAGCCAGTTCCAAATGGATGTAAAGTAGGTCTGTAGGTTGTTTTGTAGGCCAGAATGAGTCTTATTATTTTAAGTATAACAATAGTATCTGGATAAAGGAGGCAAGTGGTTTAAGAGAAATACCAGGGAAGGTCACTAAGGAAGAAAGAAGAGATGTGGTCCTGGGACAGAGCCTTGAGGAAAACCTTTGTGAGTTCAACCTAAGATTAGGCTGTTGTTTAGTCTGATTAAAGTTAAGGTGTGATTGAAGAGACAATTTGTAAACCACAACAGAACATCAGTAGAGAATCCAGTCTGACTGAAGTTTTGTAGTAGGAGAGGATAATCCAGCATATCAAAGGTTTTACTAAGATCAAGGAAGATAGCAGGTGATATTTTACCTTGCTTCATGTTGGAATAGATATGACAGGAATAGATAGAGGATTATTGGAAAAGGGATTAATAGATGCATTTAGTTGTCCTTCGTGTTTGTCTTATTTTCTGTTTTTCCCCTGGTTCTTGTCACAAATGTAATCTTAAATATTAGTTGTCTCCATTTTAACAGGTAGGGTTGTTGTAGACTGTTACCACTGAAAATTATTTTACATGCTGCTGTGTATTTATGCATTTGTATATTAAAATGATCCTTTGAAATAGGTCCTTTTAAACAAATATTGTCTTTACGTATAAGCAATCTTAAATGTTCTAGCTAATGCAGTTCATTGTTTTGACATACTATACAGTACAACAGTGCTTCCTTTAAGTTTATAGGGAATGATAGGATGGTGTCCATTTTTCTTAATAAAGTGGATTAATTATATATTTTGCATTCTAATGAAAGGAGATTAATTCTTAATCTTGGTGCCACCCAGGGTTTTAGTTTAAATGAGTTCCAATAAATAAATGAATAAATAAATAACAGATTGTTTCTGCTTCCTTAATTTGTCAATGGGATTTCCACATTGGTCCACTAGAGGCTTCTATTCTTTGTTTCGCAGAGTGACTTGGCTATATTATTATTTTCGTTTTTTTTTTCACATGTAAATTGGTTTTATGTACTGATGTCTTCAGCTATTTGTATGTTAAAATACTGATTATTGAGAATTTTCTATGTAATATGGCATTTTTGTGGTTGAATTAACAAACAATGTATACTATATTTATTCTCCATTTTCCACTTTAGGTCCTTTAAGTATGGGCTGGTTTATTCAGTTGTCAGAACTGGAGAAATTCCACTTAAATGGAATGATACCTGGTTTGCTTGCTGTTTTTTTTTAATACTTTATTAAATTAGCACTTAAGACATAGGCAAACATGCATCAACAGAAAATAAAGTAAGCCATATTAACATCCATTTCTATTTGCATACATTTTACATCACATATATTTTCTATCATCAGTCTAACATTACATAAACTTTTGAATTACTGCCTTCCCTTAAACCTCGCTCTTCCTCCTCAACATTATTCTACATGCATTGTCACACACTTTCCATTTATCTCTATGTAATTTGCTCCTTCCCTTTTCTAAAGATCCATCTTCTAGTTCTTTTACCTATTTTATAATATTCAGTACTATAAACACATTTTTTTTAGCCTTTAATTTCCATTTTCTAGTAATTGCTTTTTTGGCAGCCAACAGAACTAAACATAATAAGGCCTTTCTGTGTCTAGGCATTTCAGATCCCATGCCTCAGATCAAAAGAATCAATTCCTTAGAGCCATTTGCTCACCCAATATTTCTGACAGAGTATTCTGTATGGAATGTTTAAAATCTGCCAACTCATTACACTCCCAAAACATATGTTCCCAGTTACCACTTTCTTCCCTGTCAAATCTTAAACATTTGATGTTCTGTAGTCCTTTCTCACCTTCATTCCTACATATGGGATCAGAGCCGATCCTCGGCTCCAACTCGACCTATTTACAAGCTGGAAGACTTCTAGTTGTCTCGTGGATAGGTAGGTATCCCATGGTGCACCAGTACAATCCCCAGATCTCATTTGCCGCGTTGACGAGTTTGGATGTGCTTCTCCTTGGCTCTGGCTAAGTCTTCAAATTTATTCAAAATTTTTGGATAATTTTTTTTCTGTTTTTTACCTTTATATAGCATTGTATAGTTATAGTTAGTGTAGTTGCAGTTAGAATAGTTAGCATTTGCTAGTGCACCATTTGTGTGCAATTTCTTTAAATACAGTTGGCCGTTGGCCGTTTAGTACTTGTATCCTGTGTGCCAGTTTTTTGCTCGTTAATATACTTGTTCATACTTCTATATTAATGATTGTAGGCGCCTTTTGCGCTCAGTTAAGACTGTGTGTTGTTAAATTGTTATAGGTCTTAATTTTGTGCGGATTTTCTGCCTGCTATTATATTTAGTGTTGCAAACAGAATTAGTTTCTGTTTATTTTGTTAGTATTTTCTACATTTGAGACTTTATTCCTGTTGGGTGTGTGCGACTCTTAACTTTTTCTGCCCCCTAGGTCTGTTTCAGTTAGAAGACCTAGTTTCCCTCCTTCTTATACTGCCCAGGCTAGGCTCGTTTGAGTTAGAGGACTTAGTCCTCATGGTGTCTATTTACCATTCCTGTAGGGCTAGGCCCGTTTAAGTTAGAGGACCTAGTCCTCCCTTTCTTCTTTGGTGTCTGTGTGTGTGAGTTCATCTTCTGTGAGAATGTCTAAGGAAAGCAAGGACCATAAGCCATCTGGCTTCAAAAAATGTATAAAATGCTCACAGAAGATGTCTATAACGGATGGCCACAGTAACTGTGGCTACTGTCTTGGGGCCATCCACTTACAAGAAACCTGCTTATTTTGCCACTCTTTTAGTGCTAGGGTGTTGCAAGAATGGAAAAATAAGCTTATTCTAAAAGGTCTCCTAAAACCTTCTTTTGAGGAAGATCTGGCTAGCTCTTCCTCCTCTACTAGATCTCAGGGATCTAAAAGAGAAAAGTCCAAGTCCTCTAAGAGGCCCTCCCTGGCACCGGCTGGTGTCTCGGAGCCTCCTCTCAAAATCACTAAACCTGACAAATTTACTGTCTCTTAGGCTCCACAGAGTTCGGAGCTGATTGAGAGTTGTACTACTGTGATTACTGGGTCGGCACCAAGTAGCTCGGAGATGACCACTGAGAGTATTCAACGGAGCCGGTCTTTGGAACCATTACCGGTCTCCCTTACGTTGAGGTCACCAATACTGCAGAGATCCTGTTCTCCTACTCTGTCCTCCAGGTCTTCCAGGAGTTTATCAGAAGAAGATGTGGAGAGGGTAGTTCTGAGACTTTTGAAGTCATCTGCCTTACAGAAATTGTTGTTGGCTCCAACCCAGTCGGTTCCAGAGCCACTTGAGTCCGTTATACCCCCTTTGGAGATTCCTCCTCCAAGCCATGCTGGCCTTTCAGAGCTGGAGTGTTTGGTACCGCTGGTGGAACCCTTGGTTCCAGCTCCCCCTGTGGTTGTTTCGGAGCCGAGTCCTGCTCTGACACTCGGTGCCATCCATGGTGTCTAGGAGCTGAAGCTCCCCAATCGGCCCCAACAGGGATGCATGGAATCAAACTTCTTCAGTTCCAAGCCTCTCTCTTGGTGCATCGGCGAGGGTGAGTTTGGATCCTATGTCTATTTCGGAGCTGTTGGCTCTGGAACCGATGGCATCCTCAGCCTCTTCAGAGCCAAGGAGGTCTTCGGAGCTGGAGAGGTCAGCATTCAATATGATGAGGAGTGTGCTGTCCCGATCTTCAGCTCCTACCAGGGTTACCGACACTAGGGCACTGACTTCTGTATCAGCTCCTACTCCCTCCCTGGAAAGTAGAGACCCACAGCCTCAGGAGGCACCGGCTGGTGGTCCTCACTCTTTTGAGACCTCCCCGGAATATTCTTCTGTGGAACCCCCATGGAAGAGAACATGTAAGAGGAAGCATGTAGACTCCCAGTATAAGTCTCTGACCTCCAACACTGACCTCGAGGAGTCAGAAAGTTCCCCAAGTCGTCCTCTGATGATGACTCCTTCGTAGACATCCTGGAAATCCTTAAGCAGAGGTGCAGCTGGCCCACTGTCACCCCTTCTGATGAGTCAGTGTACCTGAAGGCTTTCTGGTCTCAACCTTCAGCCTCTTGGGTGCCTCCACCTTTTGATGAACTGATGGAGCTAGTTAGTCAGAAGGTGTGGGATACTCCTGATGACGTGGAGCCAGTCCCCAGGAGACCAAATAAATTTCTTTCAGCACCGGGAGAAAAAGAATTTTTATCTAAAGGTGTTCCCGTAGATGCCATGGTGGTGGCAGCAGCCACTAAGAAGGAGCTAGTGGAGACTTCTTCTTCTGTTCATCCACAGAATAAGGAGTCTCGAATGATGGACAGATATGAGAAACGTATCTTCTCTTCAGCGGCATTTACTCTTAGATCGCTGAACTACCTTACACACTTCACAAGGCTTCAGAGAGATCTCCTTAAGGATTTAGGAGATTCTCTACAAAGTACATATACTGAGGGTGTCCCTGACAAGATGTTCGCCCAGTTGTACACCTTGAACTCTATTGTCAACTCATCCATGAGGCTTATTTCGTATGCAGACAATGGAGCAAGTAGAACAGCGGGTTCAGGAATTTCCCTAAAATGTCATTCCTGGATGCATTTGTGTAATTTTGCGGAACCATTCAAGTCAACCTTTACCAATGCCCCCTTTGTCTGTTCCTCATTGTTTGGACCCAAGGTAAAAGACACTCTCACCTGGTGCGAGCAAGAAGGGAAAACACACTCTGCTGTGGGAGTATGTTTTACTGTTCCCTCTAGACCATACCCTAAGGGTCAGAGGGGTGGTAATATGTGGTTCAAGAAGTCCTAGAGGTTTTTCCAAGATGCACAGGGTGACGACTCCTTCAGAGGCAGAGTAGGAGGAGGAAATGGTAGACATCGCCCTAGAGGCAGGGGCGGACCACAAAACCAAGGAGGCTATGATTCGTTTTGGGGCCGGCCGTACCAGCGCTCCTGATGTGGGGCCCAACTGTGCTTCTCTGGAGCAAGTCAGGGAGTCCCATTTCTCTGTATCCAGAAGCCTGGCTAAGTATCACTCAACACAAATGGGTACAAAGAATTATTACCAGAGGTTATGTCATACCCTTTTCTTGTCCACTTCATGTTCCCAAGAGGATCCCAGATGTTCCACCCAATCACAAGGATCAGGCAACTGTGGAGGTCAACAAGTTGCTGACAAAAATAGTCATCCAAACCATCCCAGCAGACCAAATAGGATCCGGAACTTACTCCAGATTCTTTTTAGTGCTGAAATGTACAGGGGACTGGAGGCCCATCTTGGACCTCAGAGATTGAACAAATCAGTAAAGAATGACAAGTTCCAGATGCTGACAATGCAGTCTATTCTCCCGTTATTAGGGAAAGACAATTGGATGTGCTCAATAGATCTCCAAGATGCTTACTACCACATAAAAATGGACAGGGTATCGAGGAGTCATTTATGCTTCAGGCTGGGAGCCAGTCATTACCAGTTTTGTGCTCTGCCCTTTGGTCTCACCACAGCCCCCAGAGAGTTCACCAAGTGTATAGCAGTAGTGACAGCTCACCTGAGATGTCGATGATTACAGGTGTTTCTGTATATGGACGACTGGCTCTTGACCACCCCAACCAGGCATCTACTTCTTCAGAAAAGGGATGCTACCATGCAACTTTGTGCCCAGATGGGGATTTCTATAAATTGGGAAAAATCTGCATTATTGCCCTCTAAATCTGTGAATTTTATAGGTGCACAGTTAGACACAGTAAACATGTTGGCTCGTCTTCCTGTAAAAAAAGCACAGAATCTTGTTCTTCAAATTCAGCATCTTCTTCCCTTACGAAAGGTCAAGCCCAAGACTATTCTGCAGCTTCTAGGGACCATGGCTTCCACCATTTTTCGAGTACCGCTAGCCAGACTACACATGAGGATTCTTCAGTGGCTGCTGTCATCCCAATGGTCCTTTCAGCACCTACCGTTATCTCATCACATACTGCCGACAGACTCTTGCAAAAAGGACCTCATTTGGTGGACTCTACCCAATCAGTTAACCATGGGCAATTAATTTGTTCCTCACCAACCCGTTGCCACTGTGATGACAGATGCCTCACAGATAGGGTGGGGGAGGGGCATTATCTAGGCAGGACTGTCCAAGGCACATGGAAAAATCATGAGGCTCATCTGTATATCAACGTTCTAGAGATGAGGGCAGTGCTCCTGGTGTTGCAAGCATTTCATGACCTTCTGCCTCTGGAGATGATTGCGATACAATCAGACAACATATCGGTAGTATGGTATATCAACAAACAGAGCGGAACCAGATCATACCTACTCTGTCAAGTGGCCATTCGAGTTTGGAAATGGGCGATATCTTCTCAGCATTTTTTGGTGACAATGCACATTCCAGGGACAACCAACGTGATAGCCAACAAGCTCAGCCGGGCAATATTGATGCCTCATGAGTGGTCTCTGAAACAGGATATTGTGGAGCAGATTTTCCACAGATGGAGACAGCCTTGCTGCGATCTTTTCGCCAGCCCAATCAATGCCAAATGCAGCAGCTATTTTTCCCTCATCCCCCCTCCGGGGGAGTCACCCAGAGATGCACTTGTTCACGATTGGCCCCTGGGTCTCCTTTATGCTTTTACTCCCTTTCTTCTCGTACCCAAGGTTATTCAGGAAGCAAAACGACTGGGAAGCAAACTGATCCTCAATGCTCCTTACTGGCCTCATCAGGTTTGGTTCCCCTTTCTCGGGCCTCTTCTTCTAGACTATCCTTGGATTGTGGACCTAGTACCAAATCTCTTGACACACATATCAGGCTTGCTTCATCCCACTTTACATACCCTCAATTTGACAGCTTGGCTGCTCCAGTTCCATTCCTAGTCAGGCTTCACAACTTCTCACCCTCTGTGACTCATATACTAATGTCCTCTCATCAACCCTCCACTAGGAGACTTTATTCCAGCAAATGGAGGAGATTCTCTATCTGGGCTGAGAAAAAGAATGTTGACCCTTATACCGCCTCAATCTCAGTGGTTTTGGAGTTCTTCTCTGAGCTTTTCCACCAGGGATCTGCAGCTGCCACTATCAGAGTTCAATTGGCAGTGATTTCTAATTTTCATCTAGGCATACAAGACTC